>NW_020173377.1:1126228-1129200 GCF_003031525.2 Neophocaena asiaeorientalis asiaeorientalis
CCCCCCCCCCCCCACTCATTCCTTCTTTCTGCACACCAGGGCCAAGTTTGTAATCTCAGAAATCCCTGGGGATTTGATCCTGGTGTGTGTTGAACTTTCTCCTTGCCAGAGCCCCTGCAGACTAATACTTGGGTGAGGCTGGGGTTAATCCTTAACTTGGGTGAAAATTGGTCTGTTTCTGAGCAACTGTCTGCTACTTATAAGGAGATGTGGCTAGCTGGAGACACCTCAGTTTGCTGGACTGCAGAGGCACGAGAGAGTTCTCTGCGACCTACCTGGCTTTAGCTGCATCTGGGGCCATTGTGAGCCCACAGAGAAGATAACCTGGCAGGAGACAGACCTGTCTCCTGATGGCTGCTGCCTGCCCACTCCTGAAGCTGGAGGATTCTATGGGTCTCTGGGACCTGACCCAGGCTTAGCTGAATGAAAGGGAAGCACAGAAGCCATTTGAGAAAGTGAAAAGGGCTGTTTTCCGCCCTTATTCTGCCCCTACCCTGCCCCTCACCTTTCCTTAGAAACTAGTCTTTTGGACTGCAGGACAGCCACAAGCTTGGGGTGAATCCCAGCCCTCCACAGTGGATGATGCCAGACACAGGAGGAGCAGGAAATGGGCTGGGGAGGCAGGCTGGGTGTGGGAGAACAGGAGCCAGAGGCAGGGCAGAGTCCAAGCCCAAGGGACAGCAGACTGGCAGCTTGACAGCCCTGGCCCTGGGGTGGCAGGTCCTGCTCTGGTGCCAGCCATGGGAAACCAAGATGTGGCTATTCCATCTGCGAAGTCAGGGGCTCCAGAGTTTGCACGCTTAGAAGGCAGAGATTAAATGTAAAGGGAGGGAATTAATCTAACCAGCATTTTCCCAAAGTATGCTCTTCAAAACATTAGAAACATGAGGTGGTAACTGCTCCATGGGAAAAAAAAAGGATACAGGGCCACATGTTTTGGAGGATCATGTAGCACATAGTAGGCATGCCAATTAATGAGAAATCATTGTGAGCTCCTCAGGGATTTCACAGGGCAAGCAAGCAGGCAGTGCACAGCTCTGTAGGGGCTAAGGGGAGAGAAATCCCATGTTTATTTGGCCATTGTCGAGGATCTCATGAGACAGTTGTTCCAAAGGACAACTTTTGACTAGCCCCTTTCTCGAAGCCCCTTTCCAGTTCTAAACCTGTTTGGGAAATCATGAAACAGGACCAAAGACCAGGGGAAGTATGAGACTTAGAGGAAAAAGCTGGGAGAGGAAGATAGAGTAAAATCCCTGAGGCAGGAAATAGGGCTGGAGATGAGGGTGGTGGTGAGGGGCTGGGGGAAGTCCATGCCCAAGGGGTCTTCAGGGTGTGGGGGGTGGTGATGTGGGAGCAGAGGCACCGTGCACCCCAGGAGAGAAGAGGGCTCTGAGGTTGCATTCACACAGCCTCCCAGCCCAGCACTCCATACCAAATGGTGCTCTGATGATGCTTCTCAGATGGGTGGTGATTGCCCGAGGCCGGGCAACAGGGTTTCACTTTCTGTGAGGCCTGGGTGCTTGTGCAGGGTCCAGGAGGTGAAAGCAGGGGTCCTGCTCCAGGGCCTGGGCTGCAAGATGGGACTGATGACTGTTAAGCCCCCTAGTCCATAGCACAGATTGAGGAGGCCATCCAAGCAAGAGGCTAATCTCTGTGGTGAGGTGGGGTGATGTCCCTCCCATCTTTAAAGCATCCCTGCCTTTACCCATCTCCCTCCAGCACCAGTGGAGTCTGCTCTTTGGGCAGGAGCATGATGTCACTGGGGGAGTGGGGCTGGGGGAGAGGCGTCTCCTGCATCCTGCCCCGCAGGCCAGACTCTGGGGCTCCCCCTCCTCTGCCAAAGCTGCAGCTCCCACAGCACAGCCTGGCCCCCCAGGCAAGAGCACAGTGGTCTTAATATATGTTGGTATGTGGCTGATGAAGACAGGCACCAGGCCAAGTGTCACTATCACAAAGTCAAGTGTTATTGTGAAAAAGGAGCAGTGCTGCCTACGTGCCCAGCTGCCCTTCGCCAGCATTTTTTACCCCTGGCTCAAGGTTTTCCTGAAGTTCCAAGAAGTCTCAGAAGCCCGCGGGACAGGATTTTCCTAATTTAATAAGCAATCTCAGCTTCATAGGCAAAGCCCTCTGACTCCTTCCTTCCTCTGATACCCATCTCCTTCCCGTCTAGAAAATGCCACCCAGGGTGGTTTCTCCCTCCTGGAAAGGACAGGGAAAGCCCCTCATTTCCAGCTCACACAAATGGCATCAGTTAATTTAGTACAGAAATTCACAGATACAATAATGGTAATAATTATGTGATATAAGTATTAACTTCATTCCTTTCCTTGCAGGTTGTGTGGAAAACCCCTGTGCTATCCTCACCAGCTCTCAGGGGTGGTGACGATAAAAAGAACAATAGTAATTATGAGAAGCGTACTTTGAAGACAGAGAAACCACAAGGCTCATCTCAACATATGAATACAAAAATAGAATTCACACATAGAAGCATTTCCAGGAGTGAATAACACACGGTACCGTGGAAGCGGGGCGGGGGTGGGGTATGGACCAGTAGAAGCTGTCCATAATTTTCCAAGCGCAGGTGTTCCTTGTTCAGGATTTTTAACTCCTTCTCCCGCTGTTTTCCAGAGTAACTTCCCCAGGGGACCCAGCCTAGCGGCCAGTGCAGAGCCTGGGATAGAGGGGCAGAGCTGGCTGCAGCTCTGACACCCATTCCTGGGGCTCTGCGCTGTCTCCCCACCCTCTCCCATGGCCTCTCTCTCCTCCTCCCCTCCACGGTCCTCCTCCTCTGCTTTTACGTGCTGACATCCCAGCCACAGCTACCCCAGGCCAGAGGCTTCCCAAAGTGCTGTCAGGTTAACCTCAGTGCTTCTGGTTCACTCACTGTGCAAAGATGGGAAGAGGGGCCTTTTTCAGACTCCAGTTCTCTAGAGGTGGTAGGGGCTGGCGGGGGGGCGGGAAGGAGTGCGGGG
>NW_020173377.1:1129307-1156597 GCF_003031525.2 Neophocaena asiaeorientalis asiaeorientalis
GGATAAAATCCAAGGCAGACAGAGTCTGGGTTTGAGTTCAGTGGGGCAGGAAGCCCTGTCTTGCTTTTTATCTTTTTTCCTCCTTCCTTCATCTTGGTTTTTAATGGAGGGAATCTCAAACCTGATGCTCTTGTCTCCCTCCTGTCGGTTTTGTGCGTCACTGACTTGTTCACATGCAGGCTGGGAACAACTTTTCATTTAGTCCTCCTCCTCCTCCTCCTCCATGCTCCCCAGCCCAAGAAACACATTACTACTGATGGCAAAAACACCTCCCTACATGCCCAGACACATTGCGTCCTGGCCACCTGATCCAGCAGCACCCCCCAAGAACCAGCAGGACTTAGAAGCTTCCCCCTACATTTTTTTTCCCTTAAAAGAAAAAAAGGCTTCATAAATGAACCATCCGTGACAAACCCTTATTTAGCAGAAACCAAAGATCCCAGGGTGGGAAACATCTGGCTCCTGGGCTAATTGATGCCTTCTGGAGTCCTTGAGAATGCCCGCCTCTGGGTCCCATAGGCGGTCCTAGGGTCTCCCACCCTCTCCCCATCTCAAAAGCCTCAGTCTTCTGTGGCCTCCCAGGCAAAGCCCTGCCCCTTGTCCTGACCTACCAGCTGCAGCTTGCTCCCAGAGCTGCCACATCCCCACCCTCCCAGGCTGTGGGTCAGCTTGCATTGCCCCGGGAAAAACAGCCCACTCCTCAAAACACCCCACACTTCCCCAGCTCCCCTCTCCCTATCTCTAGTCCACAGAGTTGGGGGATAACATTCTCCTAGAATTCACCCCCTCCCTGCTCATCAACATGGAGACCCTGATGCTGGGGAGGGGCAATCCCATCACGGGGTGTGGGCATCCCAGGAAACCTGGCCTGGCTGCTCCAAGACCCGATGAAGGGATGTCAGGCTGGGAGGTCCAGACCATCCCCAGGTCCCAGGGAGCTCTAGTAGTCTATGCTTCTGTGATTCTGAGATGCAGAAGAGGGGTTGTGGAATGGCAGGGAACTACCAAGATATCAGGGCACAAAGTGTGAGGGGGTCTTGCTGTTCCACCTTCTCAGCGCCTCCACTTTCCCTCCCCACCTCGGTCAGGGTAGGTCTTCTTAGCAGGTACTAGCTTAGAGGCAACTTCCACCCTCCTCAGCTGCCTGAGGGCCCGCTGCCCAGACACCTCCTCAGCTGCACCCACACACCCAGTCTAAGGGTCACTCAGAATGGCCATTGTTCTGCAGGCTGGGTAAAAATCACCCAGCCCTCTTGCCTCCGGCACAAGTGGAAATGTGCTCTGGAGGCCTCATTCAAGAACAAATAGCAGGCCCACTGGAGTTGCCAGCAGCCCGAGGGTGCTGGCTCCAGCCAGGGACTGAGAGCACAGAGAGCGGCAGGGAACAGGCCCAGGACATAAGGCCCTCTATCAGGCCCCAGCCTATCCTGTGGGTTGCCTGGTAGGGGTCTGGGGGCAGAGATTCCCATCTCTAAGAGGCAATCAGGCATGTTGGCCCCCTCTGCCCTAGCTGGGTGGGTGGGAGAGGCTGGGGGCTGCTGCTGGCCATTTGGCCCATCCCGACCACGCCCTCCTCCTCACTCTTCTATGTGGCCTCCACCTCCCGGGGTGTCCGATTACGCTCGGCTTGCACCCGGCTCTTTACCTTCTTGCCTAGTTCCAGCCCCACCCAGCTCTTGCCCTTGGCCTGTTTGCTGCGGCCTCGGCTGCGGGAGGGGCACCACACACGCTCACAGTACTCATCCACCCGGGGCAGGTTGGCAAAGCCGATGAGCTGCAGGATGTCCTTATACCAGGCCTTGGAGGGGGTGGAGGCCGGGCCTCCTTGGGCTGCAGGCTCCTCTGGCCTCGGCTCCCAGGGGAACAGAGTGTCAAGCTGTGCAGCCGTGATCACCTCCAGAGCCAGGCGGACCACCACCTGGGAGAAGCCGTGCTCCAGCGTCTTGCAGGTGTAGGTGCCCGCATCCAGGCGGTTGAGCCTGCGGAACAGCAGCCCCTGTTCCGTTTGCAGGACGCGCTCATCTGTCTTCACCTGCTGGGGGTGTGGGAGGGCGTGAGGGCGCCTGGAGCAGGGCCTGCACCATCAGCTTCTCTGCCCCTGCTTTTCCAAATTTGCCATCTCAGGGCTCGTTCTCCCCTTCCCAGCAGCTTGGCCGGCTCAGCATCCTCGACTGTGAGCTAATTGCAGGCAAGGACTCACCTTCCCATAATCCAGGACAGGGCCTTCTCAAAGCTTTGACTGACTGGTTTCTCCCCTACTCAGAGCTCTGGATCCCCTGTCTTGGCCTTGGGGGGCCCTGGCACATATTCCCAGGGAACAGAGGGTTAAAGAGTATTTATGGGCTTTTACTCAGGGGGGCTATACCCCCAGACCAAGGACAAGAGCTCCCCTCCACTCTACACACACACACACACACACACACACACACACACACACACACACACACACACACACACACACACACACACACAGCCCTCCCTGTCTTGGTCTGCATTGCCCACTCCCCCAACAGTGCAGGGCCCACAGCCCCATCACAGGTGGAACACGGTTCCGATCCAGCCCTGTCTCTGGCCTGGACCCTGTCTGGGCTTTAGTCCGCACATGTGTACTTTGAGGCAGCACTGCTTGGGTGGTGAGTGTTGTGTAACTCCATCTCATCGCTCCCCTGCCCCTTCCCCACTGGGGGAGACTTCTCAGTGCCCAGCCCAACAGCTGGCCCAAGGCTGGCCTCCTCCAGTTCTCAAGCTGGAAGGAGAGCCCCTCCTGTAATCAACCCACTCCCTCCTCTTCCCTACCCGTGGGAGTGGCTTGCGAATGGTTCTTCACCCTGCCCCCACCCACACCCAGCCTCAGGCCCCAGACTGAAGCCATCTCTGGGCTTGACAGACTTTTCTGGATGGGGGAGGAGAGGGCCTAGGCAGACAGCTGGACTCCAGGGAGGACATGTGGGGCCAGGCAGTGTGTGAGTGTGTGTGTGTGGTAGAGGTGTGTGTGCAAGGGCCAGTGATCAGGGGCCCAGGCCTAAGGCAGAGGAGGACCAAGAACCCCTGGGGAAGAGACCCCTTTGAAGATGAGCCATATGTGTAAGCATGGGGGCCTTCCTGACCAGCCTAGACCCCTTCCCTCTCTTCTATCTCTGCTACCCCCCCTCTCAGACAGAGCCTAGCTCAGTGCCCAGGAGTCTGTGGGCTCCCTGTCACTGGAGAAGTTCTACCACATCTGGCCTGGGTGTTCCCAGATGGCAGGAACAGGGGCACCTCCTTCTAGGCACCCCAGGGGCTTTAATACATACTTTTCTTAAGTTGATCTTGGCAAGTTCCCCCCAGAGTTCATGGAGGGGTATGACCTCAGGACACAGGCAGGCTGGAGCCAGGGTCCTTGCTCACCTGGTCAGGCCTCTCGTTCCCTGGCCTCTGTAAGAACCAGCGCACAGCGGCCTGGGGGTACTTGGGCAGGCACTCCAGGAAGGTGCTGTTGTGCTCTGTGCCGTAGATTGTGGTGGTCGCCACAAGTCCCGCAGTCTCCTCTGGAAGGATTTGGAGGTGGGCTCAGCTCAGGAACTATAGGACCCCTGGGACCACCCACTGACTCCCTCAGTCCAGGAGCCCCCATGAATGCGACAGGGACCTAGGTGTCTACTGATCCCTAAGCCGCTCACTCTGCCCAAAGACCCTAACCTATATGCTGACAGGAGCTGCCCACCTACGGAAACTGTGGACTGCCTGTTACTACAAGAACGGCCTGAGGCCATACTTCACAGGGGTCAAGCCCAGGCCACAGGGGTGAGTGGGGGCCCTGTGAGAGCCCAGCTGGCGCCCCCATGCCCGCTGCCACTCACCCTCCTGGCTCTGGCCCAGGCACTGCAGGGCAGGGTTGCCATGCCGGATGTCCTGCCGGCGGAACCGGCGCTTGCTGGTGCCGGGCCGGTAGCGGGTACAGGAGGCACCATCCCAGGCACAGTACGGGTCCCGGGCCAGGCAGCACTCTGCACAGGCACTGCCATAAGTCTCACACTGGTGCAGCTGCAGCCGGGCCACGCCCAGCCTCGAGCCCACATACAGCATTTGCTGGGAGGAACATAGGCAGAGCCCGAGGTGAGCCTGTGCTCTGCCTGGAAGCAGCTAGGCTCTCAGCTCCCTTGGCTTTCCTGAGACCCCTGACATTTGCAAGAGTCTTCCAGAACCTCTTGAGTGCATTCCCAGAAGAAAAAATGTTTATCACCCACCTGATCTACGTCAGATCCTATGTTAGGACGTGGAGGGAATGGGGCACACCTGGGGTCTTTTCTCTAAGGGGCTTCTCCAGACCCTCCCGGCAGCAGACCTTTGCCCTCTACCCCAATGGCCTTTATCCTGTCTTGCCCCTGACTTTGGAGGTGAGCTCTGCTTTAAGCAATCCCAGTACAAAAGTCGAGATTTACCCAAAGATGAACTGGGGCAGATAAACTTGGGGAGATTTTGCCACTTGCAAAAGGACACACAGCAGGCCACTAAAATCTATTTGATTTAAAATCTGCATCTTGTTTTCAAGCATGTTTTTGTCTCCCCTGAGGAACTGGCCTTTGTGGATCTCCCCTTATCTGAACACATGTTCACTTACTCCGGGCCTCCCACTCCCACTGGTTTCATGCGTGGGAATCTCGGCTCCCAGCTGAACTCTCAACCCTCATTGCAGGGCTTAATCAGGCAGCCCCAGGGCCTGCTGTGACTCAGCTTTCCATCAGACAACAGCAGTGCTCAGGGAAACTTCAGGAGACAGGTGGAGAGGAAGGAGGAGTGGGGAGAGATGGCAGCTACTCTTACCCTTTTGACGGAGATCTCCATCTCAGTGATGGGTGTTGGCACCTGGGAAAGAAGGAAGACCTCCCCTGCGTCCCTGTTTTCAGCCTCTTCCAGACTCTGGGTGGAAACCATCTTTTTCCCAGGTCAGTGCACTCCCTGGCAACTAAGGCCAGACAGTCTCTCCTACGTTAGAAAGGTCCTCTCTCCCTGGCTGGCCTCCAAGGCTTGGCTACAAGCACAAACCTCTGGGGTCTCCTCCCACAGTCCTGTTCCCCAGCAATGAGGCAGCTGTCCCAGATCACCCATCCCATGTGGGGAAGCACAACAGTTCCCCAAACACAGATGATCCCCTGTCTGACTCTATAGAGGGGTCAACAGAACCCCTTGGGGACTTGGGGTGTCAGCTGCCCCTCAGTGCAACTTGGCAGCCCCTGGCAGGGCTTTGTCAAGGAGTGATCGCCTTGGCCATCCTTCACTGGGCCCCCCAGCTCTCAGCTCACAGACTGCGTCTCCAGGCCCTGCAGTCATTTCGAAGCATCGGCAAGGCCTCTGCAGTAGTGAGCGTCATCACTTTCACTCCCCACTGGCCGCAGGTTCAGTACAGCAGGCCCATCTCCCTCCTGTACTTTGCTCCTGCTTTCTCGTAGCCAGGCCTAGACGCAGGGACGGGGCTTGAGGGGACCCTTCCCATCAGTTGCCCCCACTCACCTTAAACACCTGGAGCTCCTCCAGAACCACCTCCTCAGGTTCATCAGGGCCCCCCACCTGGAGGGCAATGACCTTGAGCACGGAGCCTGAGTCTGGGGCAGGGGAGGAGGTGTCAGTGGGAGAGGAAGGGGCAGCATAGGTCCTCACACACCTCCCCTGCCCGGCCACCCCACTCAGCCCACCCACCCGTCCCCAGGAAGATGACGTCATAGGACCCGTCCTCTGCCTCCACGCGGTCCACCACGATCTGACGCAGCTGCTGGGCAAGGTGGGTTTTGACGAGGACGGGGCGACCCCGCCGAGGACGCACTGGCCGGAACATAAGTGGGTGGGCTCGGGCAAACTGCAGCACCTCATCCGGGTAGTCCTTGGTGCTGCCAAAGGGTCGTCCTGGCTGTGCGGTCATCTTGCTGGGGCACTGTGGGCAGCAGCAAAGGGAGTGCCTGAAGCTTCCTGTGATGTCACATTCCCCACCCCAGTCTGTTTCTAGGCTCCACTGGCTGGGCACGCCAACCTCAGAGGGACCACTTGTGGACCCTTCATGCTGTAGGAGAGACTCCTTAGTGTGGTCTGGGCTCTGCTCCCATCCTCACCCCACCCAGCCCAGCTGCTCTGGAGCCCCAGCTCAGCCGCTGCCTTGGGGCTGCATGCAGACACAGGCCTGTCCTCAGGCAGAGCCCCTCCTGGCATCTACTCAGCCCTCTTCCCTGCCCTGGTTCCAGGCAGATACTTACCACACCAGGACGGGGAAAGGGTACCTTGCCCGCATAGGCCCCCCACTGGTGCTGGGGACCATCTTGGTGGGCAAAGGGCCCCTTGAAGACCTCCCAGATATCAGCCATGTGGTACACGCAAACGGCATAGCCCTGGAACACAGCACTGCCAAGGGCGGACAGGGACAGTCAGGCCAGGGAGGCTGTCAGAGGCGGGAAGGGGGCAGCCTGGTTCCACAGGTAGGACAGAGGATGATGGTGCCTGCAGTCAGCAGAGACCAGAAAACGAGGACCCCCAGGCAGAGAGTACAGCCACGGAGTCACCGAGTCAGGGACAGAGACGGGGACCCATGGCGAGGCCGGACGTGAAGGCAGGGGCTCAACAAGGGAGGCTGCAGTGCAGAGACGGGGCCGGGGTGGAGGGGAGGGGAGGCCGTGTGCCCACCTGACTGTGCTGAACAGAGCGTACACCTCCAGGCTCTTCCCTGAATTGGGCCACAGCAGGAACACGTCCTCTGGAGACAGAAGGCCACGACCAATGCCCGCCACTCACTGGCTCTGAGCCCTCCCCAGCCCTCACCCAGCCTGTCCTGGCCATGCCCTTACCCAGCTGGTCAAAGTGGGTCTCGGCACCTCCAGGGCCAGGCACGGAGCAGAGCAGCCTGGCCTTGAGGAAGGTGCTCCATTTGCTCACCAGCACCCGCTGGCCGCCTGCGTCATTCTGGGGAGTGGGGGCCAGTCAGCCTTGTGTCCCAAGGACAGGCCCCGCCTCCTGTTCCTCCACCCTCACCCTTGTGGGGGAGGCATGGATATCGGCTCTACACCCTCGCCTCAGTTTGCCTACTGCTGCAGTTTGGGACAGGTCTGGGAAGGCACATACGGCCAGGATGTGAACCTCACTGTCCCTGCCACAGCTCTCACCACACAGACGCGGCCCACGCGGCTGACAGTGACACGGCCCGGGCCTCCGTCAGGTGAAGGGACTGTCTCCGAGAAGAAGAAGTACACCTTGTCATCGTCCTGGTCGGAGTTGTCAGGGATCCGGGTGGCCATCACAAACCTGGGCTCTGTGAGTTAACACAGTGAAGCTGGTGGGGGCCTCACAGAGGAGGACAGGGTTGGGGGTGAGCCAGTGAGGAGGGGAAGAGGTGCAGGGACCCCACTGGAGGCCGGAGTCCCAGGCAGTGAGTGGGGATGGGCTGCCCCTCTGGTCCCCACTCCAGCGTCAGCTCTCCCACCTCCCTGCCAGTGCCAGGGGCAGACCCCAGCCAGCCTTGCCCTCAGCAGAACCCTGGGCTCACCGTGCAGGAGGTTCTGGTCAGAGTCAGAACGCAAGGCCGGTCGGGGACCCCCACTCCGGAAGATCATGGCTTCACGCCCCAGGAAGTCGGCATTGAGGCCCGTGTACAGCTCCCCTCCTAGGGTGAGGGTAGGGTCAGGGGAGGAGGGCCAGGCCCTGTACCCAGACCCCATCTCATCCCAGTGACATTGGCCGGCTCCCACCCTTGTCATGCCCGCCCTGGCCTGGGCATCACCCACCTACAAAGGTGCTGGCGAAGGGACGGCTGGGCTCGTGTGGGCACCTCCCCCGCCCACTTTCCACACTGCGGGGCTCCAGACGGAGCACATGCTGGGGAGAGGGAGGGAGGGAGGAGAGGCGTCACCTAGGAAAGCAGAGCCAGCCCCAACCGGGGCTGCTGCCCATTGCTTGCGGCTGGAGAGTGGGGGTGGGCGGAAGGCGCCCTCATTCAGGACCTTGCCAGCAGGGTCAGCTCCCTGGCACAAAGGTGCCTTTCAGGCTCTGACCCCTCTGCCCTGACCCAGGCTCAATGGGGAGCGTTCAGACAACAGGGAGGAAATGTCACTGCTTCCCAGTCCCTTGCGGGGCCGCCCCGGCTCACCTCTCCACGATGCCCAACGGCAATGAGAGCGCAGGTTGGCTGGAAGGCACCAGTGCCACAGGCCAGCAGGTGGGTCCGGTTGTGGGGCTGCAGCACCCGCACAAAGTTGGCACACTCCACCTAGGGGGAGGAGGGGGGTGGGAGGATGATCTAGGGCAGGTGGGGGTGGGGCGGGTAGATTCTTCAGCACCGTCAGGAGCTTTCAAGATCTGCTTAAAGTGGCCCCAGAACAGGCACCTGGGGAGCAGCACCAGGCTCTCCTGGGGATCAGGGACTGGGTGTTGGTCATGGTGGGGGGCAGTCCTGACATCACTCACCGAAGGATCTCTTCCCTTGTGAACACACTCCTCCCTTTGTCCGGGCTGCGGTGGCCACAGCACCTGAAACACAGCCTGTATGACCCCTGACCTCATAGCCTCAGTTGACCCAGCTGGCCTCCCATCTGGAGTTGCCCAGCTCTCAGACAGAGACGCTTCCCGGTCAGTCCGGCTCACCTCCCGGGGATCCAGCCATGCCTGGTCCAGCCGCAGTGAGTAGATGGCATCGCGGCCGCCCAGAAACAGGCGGTCCCGGTACTCGTCCAGGTAGAGGGCCCGAAGGTCCAGGGAGCCCCGGGGACCCAGAAAGACGGCAGAGCGGTTGGCAGAAAGGAGGTCTAGGAGGGAAGGAGGGAGGGGGTCAGGGCCTGCTGCTCAGCCCACTTTTCTAGCCCATCTGTGGAGGTGGAGTGTCCCAGCTGTGCATTCACCGACCCTGCCCCCACTCATATCTGGAAAATGTTTCCATGCAAGGGGTGCTGGAGGGCTTCAGGGAAATGACTCCTGGGGGTGGGTGGGACAGGGGCTCTGAGCCCCTCACGCAGCCCAGCCTACCCAGGGGCCTGCCCCCTACACCTTCACTCCGTGGCCCCCTGATATTCAGTTAACATCTCCTTCCCCCTGGCCCATCTGTGCTCTACCCAGTCCCTAGGGAAGATGGCCCCACTGGCAGAACTTATGGCAGCAAGCTGGGTGAAGTGCTCGGAGAGCCTGGAGGAAGGGTGGGTGGTCTGAGAAGCGTGCAAGGCTGACTCAGTGGGACAAGCAGATGGACAGGGGAGAGCGTTTCATCAGAGGGAGCACCTGGCTAAGGCCTGGGTGTGGGAGAGGCCAGGTATGGCCAGGTGGATCTCTAGGCTCTGGTCTAGCGATATGGCTAAAGAGGGTTTTCTCTTCCATAGACGCTGCCCACCAGGTCCCAGGGATGGGGGTGGCTCTCTGGGGATGGTGACCCCAGGAGGTGGGGATCCTGAAGTAGGTCCTTGGGGTCCAGCTAGGTGGCTGGAGATGATAGGTGGGCAAGGGCAGAGCAGCAGGATGTGGTGGGAAGGGGCGATGGCCACCACTGGGAAGGTGAGGTATCCAAGCCCAAAAGGTCATCCTCTCTATCCCCAAACACTCACTCTAACCCCAAACTCATTAACAGCCTCTTCCAGGAAGCCCTCCATGCCTGACAGTACTTTGGAGGAGATTTGCCCTATTTGAACCTTTTCTTGTAGCCAGACTTAGCCCAAAGCCACAGCCCCAGGGCAGGACCACATTCCACAACCGCCAGCCCCCCCACCCCCGCCGTGACTCCCTTCAGACTCTCCAGAGTGGAGCCATGTCTCCTGCCTCCGACTCTCCAGAGAAGGCCTGGGTCTCCCTCCTTGGACTGGGGTTCCTGGGGGAAGGTGATCACCCCTCTGGTTTCCCCAGGAAGAAGAATCTGTGGAGAGCCTTTGTCTCATCTGATTCAGAAGAGGCCTGTGCCAGCTGCAGCACAACATATCAGGTTAGATCTGCAGAGGAACCTCCTGGGCCAGGATGGGCAAAGAAGGGAGGCTACAGAGAGCCTAGTGGATGGAGGGGAAGAGGAAAGGCCAGCATTGCAAAGTGGGCTGCAAGAGGCAGGAGGGGGAACAGTGCTGGGGCATAGGGTGAGGGACCACACTTCAGGGCGGACGAGAGGGACAGGATGCTGCCCTCTTCTCCACTGTCTGCCCTGGGCAAGGGGCCCAGCTGAGAGCAGACAGATGCTCCAGACCTGCCCTCTCTGCCCCCTCCCCATCTCTCTCTGTCCATCTCTGCTGAGGTCTCTCTCCTTTTCTCAGCAGTCCCCTCAGTTTCTCCCCCAGTGTGTCTCTGTCTCTCCCACCTCCACCCTGGCCATGTCTTCCAGGACCTGTCCCCCTCCCCCTGCCTTTCTCCCAGGCTCCTGCCTCTGGTGGCCAGCGGGGAGCACATGCCAGGGAGTGACTGTAAAGTCCTTCCCACAGCCTGTGCTGGGAGTGACTGCATCCCTCCTGCTGTCAGAACAGACTGCCCTGGGCTGGCTGGGGTCCCATAGCTGGGGTATGGCAGGGTCTGGGGCTCCCAGGGACACACACACAAACAGGGTGTGCACTGCCCTACCTCGGTAGGAGAGCCGCAGGCGGGGCATGCTGGGGCCAGGGCTGAGGCTGCCGCCGCGGAGCAGGAGGCCCCAGAGGAGGCAGCAGATGGCCCAGGCTGAGGGGGCCATGCGGGGGAACTGGGGCACCAAGCTGCTTGTAGAGCTGCCCTGGGTCCTGCCGCTGCCGCTGCTGCTGGTTGTAGTTTGCTCCGTAGCCGCCAGGCCTGCCACTTATAAGGCAACAGCTCCACCCCGTCCCAGGCCAGGAAGGCGGGGAGGAAGAGGGAGGGAGCAAGTGCCCTGCCATCCACCTGCAGCCTCTCATTCCACCTCGGCTGGCCCAGCTGATGCCTCTGTGTCAGAATAGCTAGTTCCCCATTTTGGGAGACTCCTTCCCAGCTGCGCTGTGGGTGGTTTATACAGAAATGTCCACAAACCCAAGTCCCTAAGCTCTAGCAAAATGTCAAGGGGGGAAATAGCTTGGAAGGGAAATCAGAGGTTGATGGGCTGGGTGGGGGGTTCTAGCTGGGCTCTCTTTTGCTCCTTGCCCCTCTGGTGCCCATGAAAGAGACCCCCACAGACTGATTCTGGGCCCTGGGCCCTGACACCAAGGGCCCAGCCCCCTGAAGTCTTGGTCAGGCTCCCCAGTTCCCCAGGCAGGGCCCGAATGCCTGGGGGGGAGTCATTCCAGCCCAAGGGGCTGGATGGGGGGCTTGAGGTCTGGCCACACTTCACAGATCTGCAATTGGCAATAGATGAATGCCCAGACTTCTCCACCCTTGGTGTCTTGGATCAATGGGCCCAGCCAAAGGCATCTTGTGCCATCTAATGGACAAAGTAGGAACTGCAGGAGGTCCCACAGCTGCCGGCTGTCTCAGGCCTGTCCGTGTCTGGCCTCCAGGCCCCATCCCAGCCCACTGGGGCAGGGAACAGGATTCACCCTGTGCCAGAGAAGCCCTGCTTCCCTCAGTCTCTAGTCCTCACTGAGCCCCAGGGCCCAGAGCGTCACCAGGGAAGTGGTGGGTTCTTCCCAAGGGTGAAGGGTGGGTGCTCACGCCCCAACTCCCTCTGCTCTGAGCTCTGATCCAGGGGACAGGAGAGTCACAGAAGAGGCACAAGGGGGAGATGGAGCTGAGGGGTTGAATAGGGCAAGTGGGGAGACCTCCCCCCCTCAACAGCAGCCCCTGTCTCCACCCTCCACAGCTGCCACCCCACCCCACTCCAGACCCCTACGCTCAGAATCTGAGGCCTTGGGTGCTAAGATTTCCACCTTGAGCGAAAATCCTGGTACTCCCAGGATTCTAGAAACTCCTGCAAGTTACCAGCCCGGGCCCTCAGATGGTGGTCAGGAAACTTGGGGACATCAGAGAATGAAGGACGTGGCCCAGGCCACATAGCAGCCTGAGAACAGGTCTTGCTCAGTCCTGCCCCTTCCTGGGACCCTCTCTTGCTTCTCAGGCTCCTGAGGGTACTGGGACCCCACCTCCCTTCCTATCTCATTCCTGAAAGAGAAACAGCTCAGTCTCTGAATCAGCATGAGAAGGACCCAGGGACCTGGGACCCTGTCTCCCTGTCCCCATCTCCCCTCAAAATATATATGCCTCTTGACCTGGGATTGGGCAAAGTGCTACTCAGGGAGGCCACCTTGCCTCTGGATTCCCTGAAGAAACTTGGCCAAGGCCTTTCCGTCTCTGGGTCTCAGTCTCCTCCTTCCAGAGCCAGGGGCCAGCCACCTTAGGTGTAACAGGTTCTATAAACTGGTGAGGGGTGCTTGTGTAGCAGCTGCCATGATGATGATCATATCCTGGGCCCTTGGAGGGGTGGAGCCCCTCTGTGTCCATCTCCCTGGGGAGATGTTTCAGCCTAGTAGCCCGGGCTGGGGGCCAATGTCTGGCTAGAGATTGAGCCAGACAGCCCCTCAACCAGCATGTGGCCACCAGCTGTGGGTGGGAGGCCCAACAACTCGTCAACCTGCCAGCTCACCCTGGGGATCTAAGCTCAGCCAGCCCCAAGCTGTGACTGCAGGGGAGGCCTGGGTCTACTGGAACAGGATGTGGGGGCAGCCCGTTCCACACTGCAGAAAAACAGCCTGTGGCAGGGGCTAAACTTGTTGTGTGGCCTCGAGCAGGTGCTCTTCCTCTCTGCGTCTGGTTCCCAGTCTGGGAAGGGGATAAGGATCTTCTGTGAAGATCTCTGCTTGCAGGGAATTCCCTGGCAGTCCAGTGGTTAGGACTCTGCAGGACTCCGTGCTTTCACTGCCAAGGGCCTGGGTTCCATCCCTGGCTGGGGAGCTAAGATTCCACAAGCCGCGTGGCACAACCAAAAAAAAAAAAAAAATTAAGATCTCTGCTTGCTGGTTGCAGGTGGGAAAAAGACCCCATGTGTGCCCTTGGTGTCTTGGATCAATGGACCCAGCCAAAGGCATCTTGTGCCATCTAATGGACAAAGTAGGAACTGCAGGAGGTCCCACAGCTGCCGGCTGTCTCAGGCCAAGTGATGGGCAGCAGGGCCACCCAGCAGAAACCACACCCTCTTAGGACAGCAGGCAGTAACCAGGCACCCTTAATAGAAAGAGGCAGGGGCAGTGGGAGATGCTCCAGTGATTGCTTCTTTTTAAAAATTTGTAAAATTTATTAATTTTTTTTCCTAAGTATAGTTGATTTACAATGTTGTGTTAGTTTCAGATGTACAGCAAAGTGATTTGGAGATACACACATATATATCTCCTTTTTCAGACCCTTTTCCATTGTAGGTTACTACAAGATATTGAATATAGTTCCCTGTGCTATACAGTAAATCCTTTTTGTTTATTTTATATATAGTAGTGTGTATCCGATACTACTAATTTATCCTTCCCTCTTTCCCCTTTGGTAACCATAATTTTGTTTTCTATGTCTGTGAGTCTGTTTCTCTTTTGTAAATAAGTTCCTCTGTATTATTTTTTACATTCCACATATAAGTAATATCATTATTGTTTGTCCTGCTCTGTCTGACTTACTTCCCTCTGTATGATCATCTCTAGATCCATCCATGTTGCTGCAAATGGCAATATTTCACTCTTTTTTATGGCTGAGTAATACTCCATTGTGCATATATATACATATATATGTATATACCACATTTTCTTTATCCATTCATCTGTCAATGGACATTTAGGTTGCTTCCATGTCTTGGTTATTGTAAGCAGTGCTGCTATGAACATTGGGGTGCATGTATGTTTTCTTTTATTTTTTCATTTTTTTAATGTTTATTTTTTATTTATATATTTTTTCTTATTAGTCATCCATTTTATACACATCAGTGTATACATGTCAATCACAATCTCCCAATTCATCCCACTACCCCCACCAACCCCCGCCGCTTTTCCCCCTTGGTGTCCATACGTTTTTTTCTCTACTTCTGTGTCTCAATTTCTGCTCTGCAAACCGGTTCACCTGTACCATTTTCTAGGTTCCACCTATTTGCGTTAATATATGATATTTGTTTTTCTCTTTCTGACTTACTTCACTTTGTATGACAGTCTCTAGATGCATTCACGTCTCTACAAATGACCCAATTTCATTCCCTTTTATGGCTGAGTAATATTCCATTGTATATATGTACCACATCTTCTTAATCCATTCCCCTGTTGATGGGCATTTAGGTTGCTTCCATGACCTGGCTATTGTAAATAGTGCTGCAATGAACATTGGGGTGCATGTGTCTTTTTTTTTTTTTTTTTGCGGTATGCGGGCCTCTCACTGTGTGGCCTCTCCTGTTGCGGAGCACAGGCTCCGGATGTGCAGGCTCAGCGGCCATGGCTCACGGGCCTAGCTGCTCTGCGGCAGGTGGGATCTTCCCGGACCGGGGCATGAACCCGTGTCCCCCGCATCGGCAGGCGGACTCTCAACCACTGCACCACCAGGGAAGCCCCCGCATGTGTCTTTTTGAATTATGGTTTTCTCTGGGTATATACCCAGTAGTGGGATTGCTGGGTCATATGTTAATTCTATTTTTAGTTCTTTAAGGAACTGTTCTCCATAGTGGCTGTATCCATTTACATTCCCACCAACAGTGCAAGAGGGTTCCCTTTTCTCCACACCCTCTCCAGCATTTGTTGTTTGTAGATTTTCTGATGATGCATTAGGTTTCTCTATGTATAGTATCATGTCATCTGCAAACAGTGACAGCTTTACTTCTTTTCCAATTTGTATTTCTTTTATTTCTTTTTCTTCTCTGATTGCCGATACTAGGAATTCCAAAACTATGTTGAATAATAGCAGTGAGAGTGGACATCCTTGTCTTGTTCCTGATCTTAGAGGAAATGGTTTCAGTTTTTCACCATTGAGAATGATGTTTGCTGTGGGTTTGTCGTATACGGCCTTAATTATGTTGAGGTAGGTTCCCTCTATGCCCACTTTCTGGAGAGTTTTTATCATAAATGGGTGTTGAATTTTGTCAAAAGCTTTTTCTGCATCTATGGAGATGATCATATGGATTTTATTCTCCAATTTGTTAGTATGGTGTATCACATCCATTGATTTGCGTATATTGAAGAATGCTTGCATTTCTGGGATAAATCCCACTTGATCATGATGTGTGATCCTTTTAATGTGTTGTTGGATTCTGTTTGCTAGTATTTTGTTGAGGATTTTTGCATCTATATTCATCAGTGATATTGGTCTGTAATTTTCTTTCTTTGTAGTATCTTTGTCTGGTTTTGTTATCAGGGTGATGGTGGCCTCATAGAATGAGCTTGGGAGTGTTCCTTCCTCTGCAACTTTTTGGAAGAGTTTGAGAAGGATGGGTGTTAGCTCTTCTCTAAATGTTTGATAGAATTCACCTGTGAAGCCATCAGGTCCTGGACTTTTGCTTGTTAGAAGATTTTTAATCACAGTTTCAGTTTCATTACTTGTGATTGGTCTGTTCATATTTTCTATATCTTCCTGGTTCAGCCTTGGAAGGTTATACCTTTCTAAGAATTTGTCCATTTCTTCCAGGTTAGTTGTCCCAGAGGTCTCTTAGACTGTCTTCATTTCTTTTCATTCTTTTTTCTTTATCCTGTTCCACAGTAGTGACTTCCACCATTCTGTCTTCCAGATCACTTATCCGTTCTTCTGCCTCAGTTATTCTGCTATTGATTCCTTCTAGTGTATTTTTCATTTCAGTTATTGTATTGTTCATCTCTGTTTGTTTGTTCTTCAATTCTTCTAGATCTTTGTTAAACATTTCTTGCATCTTCTCGATCTTTGCCTCCATTCTTTTTCAGAGGTCCTGGATCACCTTAACTATCATTATTCTGAATGCTTTTTCTGGAAGATTGCCTATCTCCACTTCATTTAGTTGTTTTTCTGGGGTTTCATCTCATTCCTTCATCTGGTACATAGCCCTCTGCCTTTTCATATTGTCTATCTTTCTGTGAATGTGGTTTTTGTTCCACAGGCTGCTGGATTGTAGTTCTTCATGCTCTGTTGTCTGCCCTCTGGTAGATGAAGCTATCTGCATGTATGTTTTCAAATTAGAGTTTTCCATCTTTTCCAGGTATGTGCCCAGGATTGGGATTGCTGGATCATATGGTAACTATTTTTAGTTTTCTAAGGAACTTCCATACTATTTTCCATAGTGGCTGCACCAATTTACATTTCCACCAACAGTGTAGAAGAGTTCCCTTTTCTTCACACCCTCTCCAGCATTTATTATTTGTAGACTTAAAAAAATTTTTTTTGTGGTTGGAGTATAGCTGATTTACAATGTTGTGTTAGTTTCTGCTGTACAGAAACTACCACTTATACATATATCCACTCTTTTTTAGATTCTTTTCCCATATAGGTCATTACAGAGTATTAAGAAGAGTTCTCTTTGGGCTTCCCTGGTGCCGCAGTGGTTGAGAGTCCGCCTGCCGATGCAGGGGACGGGGGTTCGTGCCGCTGGGCCTGCTCGTCCAGAGCCTGTGCTCTGCAACGAGAGAGGCCACAACAGTGAGAGGCCCGCGAACTGCAAAAGAAAAAAAGAAGAAGAGTTCTCTTTGCTATACAGTAGGTCCTCATTAGTTATCTATTTTATATATAGTAGTGTGTATATGTCAACCCCAATCTTCCAGTTTATCCGTCCCCCATCCCACTTTCCCCCCAGTAACCATAAGTTTGTTTTCTACATCTGTGGCTCTATTTCTGTTTTGTAAATAAGTTCATTTGTATCATTTTTTAGATTCCCCCTATAAGTGATATCATATGATATTTGTCTTTCTCTGTTTGACTTACTTAACTATGACAATCACTGGGTTCATCCATGTTGCTGCAAATGGCATTATTTCGTTCTTTCTTTATGGCTAAGTAATATTCCCTTGTATACATGTACCACTATTTGTAGACTTTTTTTTTTTATTTTCCGGTACGCGGGCCTCTCTCACTGTCGTGGCCTCTCCCGTTGTGGAGCACAGGCTCCGGCCGCGCAGGCTCAGCGGCCATGGCTCACGGGCCCAGCCGCTCCGCGGCATGTGGGATCTTCCTGGACCGGGGCACGAACCTGTGTCCCCTGCGTTGGCAGGTGGACTCTCAACAACTGCGCCACCAGGGAAGCCCTGTAGACTTTTTTTTTTTTTTCCTGTAGACTTTTTGATGATGACCATTCTGACCAGTGTGAGGTGGTACCTCATTGTAGTCTTGATTTTCATTTCTCTAATATAGTGATGTTTCACATCTTTTCATGTGCCTGTTGGCCATCTGTATGTCTTCCTCAGAGAAATTTCTATTTAGGTCTCCTGCCCATTTTTTAAAAAAATAATTTTATTTTATTATTATTTTTAAAATTTATTCATTTATTTATTTTAGGCTGCATTGGGTTTTTATAGTGCACAGGCTTTCTCTAGCTGTGGCGAGTGGGGGCTACTCTTCACCGTGGTGCGCAGGCTTCTAATTGCGGTGGCTTCTCTTGTTGCGGAGTATGGCCTCTAGGCATGTGGGCTTCAGTAGTTGTGGCACGTGGGCTCAGTAGTTGTGGCATGTGGGCTTAGTTGCTCCGTGGCATGTGGGATCTTCCCGGACCAGGGCTCAAACCCATGACCCCTGCATTGGCAGGCAGATTCTTAACCACTGTGCCACCAGGGAAGCCCCCTCTGCCCATTTTTTTTTTTTAAATATAAAATGAAATTTTATTTTCTCCCGATCTCTAGAGAGAAAGTGGCACCACTTCAAGAGAGACACAATTCAATCCTTTAAAACTCCGGTCTTAATCTAGCATCACGCTGTAATAGAATAATTCTTCCTGGGGGTAAATGGAAGCATGCTTTAAGGTCCCAGCTTATAATTATTTTACCATTAGAAGCATAGCCATATTTCGAAAACCTGGTGTTTACTGTTCTGATCTATTTGCTTCACTCCCAGCCATCAGCGGGTTCCCACTTAGAGTGATGAGCCTGGAGGGAAATGAAGGCCTTTCTAAGAACTAATAAAAAATCATCTCTTCTGCAAGTGGTGTTTATATTATGTTTGCCATCGTTTGCTGGAAGACACTCTAGGAACTGCCTATTTTTTGATTTTTTTTTAATATTGAGTCGTAAGAGCTATTTGTATACTTTGGAAATTAAGCCCTTGTTGGTCGTGTCGTTTGCAAATTTTTTCTCCCACTCTGTAGGTTGTCTTTTTGTTTTATTTATGGTTTCCTTTGCTGTGCAAAAGCTTATAAATTTGATTAGGTCCCATTTGTTTATTTTTTTTTAATGTTTATTTATTTATTTATTTGGCTGCGCCAGGTCTTAGTTGCGGCATGTGGGCTCTTAGTCGCGGTCTGCGATTTCCTGACCAGGGATCAAACCCAGGCCCCCTGCGTTGGGAGCGTAGATTCTGAACCACTGGGCCACCAGGGAAGTCCCCCCATTTGTTTATTTTTGCTTTTATTTCTTTTGCCCTGGGAGACTGATTTGAGAAAATATTGCTACTACTTATGTCAGAGAATGTTTTGCCTATGTTCTCTTCTAGGACTTTCATGGTGTCATGTCTTATTTTTATGTCTTTAAGCCATTTTGAGTTTATTGTTGTGTTTGGTGTGAGGGAGTGTTCTAACTTCATTGATTTACATGCATCTAGTGCTTGCTTCTGGTGGAGGAAATCAAGGGGGGCTTCATGGAGGAAGCACTATCTAGGCAAAGGATGACACAGCCCAGAAGAAATGGAGAGGACTGAACAGAGCAAAACAGTCAGAACTGGGTGATGCATGTGGGGGGAGCGCAATGGCATGTGCTAGTGGGAACTTGTCAGCCCTTGGCTGTATACATGTGTGATGTGTACTGTCATGCACCATGTGCCCCCAGGTGGACATACAAAGAAAGGGACACAGCCCAGCCTCTCCCAGCTAGAATTCTGGGGTGGAAATGCCTGGAAGGAATGGATGTCCTCAGTTCCTCCTCCACCAACCTAATTCTGGAACAGAGATATTGGGAAAATCTCACAGGACTTCCCACCTGTGGACCCCTTCTTTAAGGCACCAGCCAGCCGCCCCCCTTATACTTTGTAGCTGGCCCAGTCATCCTCCTGTTTTGTTCACAGAGGGCTCGACTCTTGGGGCTTTCCTTTTCTCCTTCCCTGATCCCGTCAGCATCCCATACCCCCTGGGAACCCCTGGCTTCTGCAGTCCTTGTCCTCCTCCCCCCACCTCAGCCACCCATCTTCCAAGTCACCACCAATGAGGACGTGACCTTCATCATCTCCATTCAGAACGTTCCTCCTCTTATAGCACCTTGTGCTCAGCATCTCCCCTGCCACAATTCTTCCCTCCCTGCCTCAAGACCCCCTTTCTCCTTGCCCAGTTTGGGTCCAGTCCCAGAGCTATAACCAGGCCCTTGACACACTCCTGGAGACCCTAGCTGCTCACCCTGTGCAGCTCTACCCCACATCTTGCTTTAACCTTTCTCCAGCTTCACTAGGTTGCTCCCATCAGCATACAGGCCACTCCCTGACCCTCCTTCTTAAATGAACTTCCTTGAACTCCACATCTCCCCTCAGCTCCAGCTCAACTCTCTGTTCCCTGATCCCTTGCAAAACTTCACCAGTATTGTCCACATTTGCCATCTCCCCTTTACCTTGCCTCATTCCTTTGGCCCTTTTTAGTTGAGCTCCCATTCCACCATTCCAGTGAAACCCTTGTGGCCAGGTGGCCAAGGCCTTGGGGCCTCCTATTTCCCCAGCTTCAGGGCCATCAGCTGTCTTCAATGCCTCTTTCCTTCCCTCCTGGGTCCTTGGGCCCTTTGCTCACTCAGGTTCTCTCCTACCCCACCAGCCTCATCTCCTCTCCAGTCCCCATTCTAGCACTATGTTGGTTTCCTCACTGCACTCATCTCCCTCTTTGTCTTCCTGAGTTGACTATAAATTCCACAAAATTAGGGACTGGGCCTCACTCTGAAGGGTCTCAGCATTCAGCCAGCACTGGACACATAGTAGGGGTGTGACTAAACCCTGGAATGGTACACTGGCTTGTGGTGCCACCCAATGTAGCCTTGCCTCCTCTCTTGAGACGTCATTTCTGGGTGTACATGTAGGTCCTTGAGTTTTCCAGCTCCCGAGGGCAGGACTGAGGGGACCTTTCTCCTCTCTCCGACCCCAGATCTCTCCAGGAACCAGGCAGCTCTGGCCTCCACTGAGGCATCTTCAGAATTCCAAGACTGTCTCCGGAATGCTGGGCCTCTCTGGGGAACGCGAAGTCTGGGGCACAGGTGGGGAGGCTGTGGAGTGGCTGGGCGGAGTATGGACAGCTGCTGACCTTCTGGCTGGAGCCTAGGTGCTGTGGCAGCTGTCCCTCTTGCAAGCACCACTGCTGACACCTCCACTTCCTTGCAGCCCCCCATCTACCCAAAGCCAGTTTCACTGTTCTGGCTGTAGCTCTGGCCTGGGTGCACCCAGTAAGCTGAGAGCCACAAGGCCCCATGCCTCTATTCCCTGCCAGGGAGGGAAAGTGGGTTGCTGGAGCCGTGAGGTTTGCGGGAACTGGAAATCATGCCCATCAGACTCTGTTCCATCAGACAGAGTCCTCGGCTGGGAGCCAGGTGGCTCTGCTCTCTCCCAGACTCACTGGATGAACTTGACAGGCCCCTGAGTCTCTCTGGGCCCCAGGGTCCTTACCTGTCAAATGGGCAAGGGGAGTAGACGATATGCCCCTCGGTCCCGGGGAGTCAACGTCGCTGGCAGGAAATCCAAGTGAGCGGGCAGATGGACTGGAGCTACAGGCCCGCAGAGCCCCCACAGAGCCCTGCTTCTCCCCAACCAGAAGCGAGAGGGAGCCATGGCAGCCGTGCCAAGTGGCATCCAGGGCCTAGCCTGGTGCTGAGTGATTGCCCTCTCCAAGTATAGGACCCCTCAGCTGCCAACTGGCTGACTAAAGCCATGGCCCCCAGGAGCCTGTGAAATGCAGATACCTGGGCCACGACAGACTCCAGGTGTGGAATTGCTGGAGACGGGGCCTGGGTACCAGCAGTTATAGAAAGGAGCCAGGTGGGTATGGAGCATGGTAGTCTCTGATCTAACCTAACCCCTCCTGCAGAAGATGGGGTGCAAGGGTGGTTAGAGCACAGATTCTGGGACAGGGACAGAAATGGTCAGGGCAGGAATCCACCCTAGTGAAGATTAGGGAATGAAAGCCAGACACCAGGCCTCCAGGGAGCAGGGCTTTATTTGAATTCCCTAGGACAGGGCTGGGGGAGGTAGTCAGGGAGGGCCCGTGGTCAAGGACACACCCAAGTTCACATCCTGGGGACCCTAGCCCCCTGCCCCTAACCCCAGGGCCCGGCTGGAGTTGGAAGTTGGCACAGGCAGCTCTGGGAGAAGGTCGGTGTCTACTCCACCCCCTTCATGAATTCCAGGAACTCTGTGAGAGAGGGGCAGGCATAGGTCAGAGGTCGGGGCTGGGCAGGGCATGGGCACTGGGGATTCAGCACACCCCTACTCACCGTCATAGTCAATGCGGCCATCGTTGTTCTTGTCACCATCCTTCATGAGCTCCTCAATGTCGTCCTCTGTGATGGTCTCACCCGTAGCCTGAAGCATGATCTTCAGCTCCTCCAGGTCGATGTAGCCGTCAGCGTTTCTGCCAGTTGGGTGAGGGGGGCCTCAGAGTCCATGGTAGGGGCAGGGGGAGGGGAAGAAGCAGCCCTGCCCAAGACCCCAGGAAGTAAGGAAGAACCACTGGGAGATGGGGCATCCCATCCCTCATTGCACAGAACGGGAGACTGAGGCCTCGAGGTCACAAGACTGTCCCCCTCTGCCCAGTTCCACTAGGGTCAGGGGCAGAGGTCAAGGGTCACACACTCACTTGTCAAACATGCGGAAGAGGTCAGAAAGCTCCTCCTCAGACTTTCCTTTGCTGTCATCCTTCATGCACCGAACCATCATGACCAAGAACTCATCAAAGTCCACTGTGCCGCTGCCTGGGGGGGTGGGCAGCACAGCCGTTGGAGAGCAACGGTCAGAATGGCTGGCACTGCCCTTGACACTAGACCCCACTGTTCTCACTGCATCCTCATAGCAACTCTGTGAGACAAGTGTGGTCATTGTGCCCATTTTATAGATGATATGGCCAAGGCTCAGAGAGGCTAAACAGCTCCTTTAAGGGCACAGAGTAATAAGTGGCAGAGCCAGGATGTAGGTCCCCAGAGAGTTGGGGGCACTATGGGTCCGGGGCGGGGGCAGGGGGGCAAAGGGGCTCACCATCCTCATCCACCTCGTCAATCATCTCCTGCAGCTCCTCAGGTGTGGGGTTCTGCCCCAGCATCCTCATCACTTTGCCCAGCTCCTTGGTGCTGATGCAGCCATCCTCAGCGCCCAGCACGAAGATGTCAAAGGCTGCCTTGAACTCTGTGTCCAATAGGAGGGGAGGGGAAACAGAGCAGCCGGGGCTCAGCAGCCAAGAACCTGGAAGGCCAGACCCCTAGGGCCACCTGCTAACCTGCCCACTTCCCTCTGAGACCTCTGAGGTCACAGGGAGAGGGACCCCAGCCTCTGGCCTCCAGCCTGGGGTCCTCATGCTCCCCCAGCCCGGCTCTGCTGTTCCCCCACATGCGTGTTGGGGTACTCACCATTTTTCTGCTCTTCTGTCAGCTGCTCTACCTAGAGAGGAAAAGCGGTCTCAGGACCCAGGCTCAGGCCTTAACTGCTGTCGAGGAAACCAACCCATTCCACAGGTGGGAAGACTGAAACCCGGAAGAGGCAGGCCATTCCCAGGTCACAGAGTAGAGGCCTCAGTTCTCCCTCCTAGCCCCCAGAATCCTGAGGTGACCCAGCTGGCCTCACTGAGACTGGGCTCAGGGCCAGGGTGACAGGTGGGCACCCCCTCCAGGACTAAGGTGACCCTGAGTAACAATAGTCAGTGACCACTCAACGCCCTTTCGCCCCCACCCCCCACCGAAACCCAAGCTGGGTGGCCTGAGAGAGAGACAGCTGTCCCTCAGGTTGGGACAATAAAACCAGTGTGGGGGTGGGCAAAGCCACCCACTGTAACCTGACCGGGGTGGCCACTGGGCTATTTTTAACAGGGGACAAAGTTAAACCTGGTGATTGTTCTGGGGACTCTGGCATGCAGGGGTGGGGCAGCATTATCTGGCCCCCTGGCCTGCTGGTGCCTCAGGAGCCAAAATTAGTCCCTGGCTCTGCCAGGCCTTGTATGGGCACAGGGTGGAGGGCTGGTGTCCCCCTCCCAGCTCCACGGACTCCTGCAGGATAGGCAGGGGCACCCCCATAGCCAGCCATAGCCCTTCCCTGCCCAGGAATGGGGCCACATTTCCCAGGGCTGAGGGAGGGGTTCCCTTTTGGACAGCTGTCTGTGTCAGATGCCCTTGTCTCTGCGCTGGGGGTAGGTCAGCAACACGCCCCATCCCGAGATAGAATAGCATCTGAAGCCCCTCAGTGGCCCCAGCAGGGACTTGGGGTGACCTGACCACCCCCTAGCCCTTACCCCTGGCTAAGCCACTGAGCCCTGAGCCTGCCAGGCCAGATGCGGGCTGGGGCCCCAGTGCTCTGCTCCTTCTTCCCTGTCACTCCCTGCCTGCCCCAAACTTCAAAGCCCCTTCTTCAGCTCAGTATTCTGGCTCTGCAGCCCCCTTCTCACAACCCCTGTCCCACCCTCCACAGCATCTTCAGCCAGTCAAGGGACTGGAGGGGGTGGGGGATTGGGAGTGTGTGAGAAGCAGAATGTGAGGGACAGAGATGGGGGGCAGGGAAACAGCGACAGAGCCTCAGAGGAAGAGCCTGGGAGGAACAAAGAGACAGAAAGAGACTGGGAAAGTGACCAGAGACACAAACGCAGAGAGATGTGGCTGGGAGACAATAACACAGACTATAGATGTCTGGAGACAGGTCTAGACTTGTTGCAAAAGCTTCGACATCCTCTTCCACCACCCTGCACCGCTCCCACAGACCCTAAACTCACCCCTTCCACACCCGGGAACACCAGACCCACAGTCCCCTTGAAGGCCTGGGCTGAAAGTATGTGGGTCCTCTCCTGGGTCCCCACCACCTCCTGGGGGTGACCTTGCACCCCATCCCGAGCTGAATGAGCCCCCAGTGCGCCAACCCACCCCAGCCCTGCCCAGACCCATCCCTCACCGCAGCCTTGTAGATGTCATCCATACTGGCGGCTCACAGGGCAGGCTGCTGGGGTTGCCAGCAGCCCTGGGCTTAAATAGCCCTGCCCCATCTCATTCCCCGCCCAGCCCACCCCTGCCTGCAGTATCCTCCACTCCCTCCCCCCGGCTCTGGTGATCTCACACTGGCCTGAGTCCTGTGTCCTCTGCCCAGGGCAAGGAGCCGATGAAGGGCTACAAGGACCAGGTCTCTTTTCCTCTGTCCCCCATTCCCCCAGGGGACTCTCTGGAAAGGTTTTAACGAGTGAAAACGTGAGCCCAGGACAGGACAGGAGCTCCAGTGTCGTGGGCCTCTGGCCAGGCCCCTATACACATTAGCTCAACTCCTATCCAACCAGGGGGGTGGGTGAGACTCCTGGGAGGGTGGAGACTTGCTCAACGTCTGTCTGACTTGGTAGCTCCTGCCTTAAGTTAAACCTCTCTGGAGTAGGGGCAGCAGTATACAAGAAGAGGCTGGGAGTGTAGGACCGGGCCAAGAGAAGCCTCGAATGCCAAGCTCAGAGTATGGTGCTGTGGAACTGGTGGAGAAGGAAGGCACTGACCTACCTCAGGAGAGTGTGGTCTGGAGCCCTTCTGCCAAGGGTGCCAGAGGAGCCATGCCCAAGACCTCTCATCTCCCCAGGGAGAAAAGTACTAGCTCTAGGCTTGACTGCACTCAATCAGTCATTCAACAAATATTGATACACCAACAGATGCCCCATCTGTGTAAGACTCTCCCCCTCCAGTTCCGTTACCACCTCTCTTTTCTAGACCTGGGTCTTCCCCTGAGTTAGGGCTGCTTCTCTGTGCTTCCCCTTTCCAGTACTGTAATTCCTGGGTCCAGGATCAGGCTGTTGCCCCCTCATTTTGAGCTCTGGTAGGACTCCATCTGGGGGTCTTGTGCCAGATGGCCAGCACATATCCCTTCCTTCCACCTAACCCTTCACCTCCTTCACACAGAGCCTACACCAGTTCCCTGCCCTGCCTGACATGCATTGCATGGATTAACCCACTCAATTCACTAGAAACCCATGTGACAGAGATCTCCGAGTCGGAGAGGTTAAGAAATAGCCCAGAGTTATTCTGTCCCGCTCGGGCTCCAGGCACAGATCAGATCTTCTCTCTCAACCCTCTCGTGCCCTCCAGGGAATAAGCCCAAGAGCCAGGTGAGATGTGGTTACTGTCTCTTATCTGGAGAGGGAAACTGAGGCCAGGCGTGGCAGTGACTTGCTTCGGGTAGCCTGGAAGGTGCGGGGCCATCGCACCTCCCTTCCTGGGCACCTAGCGGCAGTGCCCAGAGCAGTCCCCGCATAGGCCCTCAGCTTCTCCCACGCCGCAAAGAGCGCGGCAGGCGGCGCCACGCAGGTACCGGTTACGCAAGAGGACAGTCCCCGGCGTCCTGCGCACGCGCGCCGCTGGCGGCTGCTGTCAATTACGCGCGAAGGGGGGAGTGACCGAGCGGGAGGCCGAGCCGGCCAAGGAGGCGCGCGTCGTGGGCTCTGAGCTCGTGGACACGTATACGGTGTGCTGGGGGCTTGGGCGCCCGAACTGGGGGTGACGGCTGGAACCCGGAGCCTGAGTCGGGGGTGTTGGGGAGGGCGTCTGAGCCCCGCAACTGGGGAGCTGGGGGTAGGCGGGCTGCGATTTTGAGGAGGGGGCCTGGGATGGCGGAATCTGGGGAAGGGGCCTGGGCCGCGCAGCTCCGGAAAGAGGGTCTTTGGGTGGGGCCCAGGGAGGGGGCTTGGGAAGGGTACGCGTTTAGAAAAGGAGGCTAGGGTTGAGGAGAATCAGGGGATAAAGGGGGTCTGCGGAAGAGGGGAGTCAGGTTGAGGCGGAGGCCCCTCTAGATCCTCTAGGCCTGGAGGGGCGCCGGCCTGGGAGGACGTGACAGGGTGTCCCGGAGGAGGGGGATTAAGGAGTGGGGGATTTGATGGATGGAATCAGGGGAAAGGGTCAGGGCGCTGCAGGCTGTGAAGAAGTAGAGGGGGCGGGGCCTTGATTTGGGGGAGCCTAGGGGTTGCAGTTGAGATTTGCTCAAAAAGTAAAGGAGGGATCTGGGGCCTTCGCGCTGAGGCAGAGACAAGAATGGGGGAGGGGTGGGGCGCAGACACCGGGAACTGAGAGGGTGGCTCAGGGCTGAGAGGCCGAGACCCAGGAACCTTAGGGCTCTTCGAGGCTTTAGAGTGTGCGGGAGAGTTGGGGCAGCGTACCGCCCACGCACGCTTCAAGGCTGTGGGGGAGATGGAGGACAGAAAATGGGGGCAGTTGCGGACTGTGAAGGAGTTGGAGGCCCTCCGGGGTCTGGATGGGGTTGGGCACCAGGCCTGTGGGCCTCGGAGGCTGCCTAGCAGGGACTGGCCCCAAGGTGCGGGCATCCTGAGCACCTCCCAGCCTCCTGTCCTTTGTTCTCGGAGGGTGGGGGGGGGGCTTTGGCCCTGCCTTCACCCCACCTCCTTGGCCCTCATCCTAACCCTCCTCCTGAGGGTCATTTTTCTGGCTCTTTCTCCTTTCCTGGGCGGGAAGAGGGGGAGGGAAGCTGCCCGGCTGTGGAGAGGGGCTGGGGGCGGACCCTGGAGCAACAGGCCGGCCCGGGAGAAATGGCTGCTCCTCCAGGGAGGCTTCAGCAGAGTTGATTATTTTCTCCTCCCCCTTCCCTGCGTCCTTCAGAGAGGGGCGGGACCTTAGGACCAGGGGGCCTCATCCAGGTGAGGGTTGAGGTCTCTGAGCTGTTGGCTGGTTGGCCGTCACGCGTGCACTGCATGTAGCTGGAGGGTTGCTCCAAAAAGCCTCCGCATTGCACAGGGCTGAGTCCCTCCTGTGAATGGGTGTGGGGGGAGGTGGTGATCCAGGCGGACTGGACGGTACCTTTTCGTGTCCTTTTGTCCGGGTATGCTGGTTTGAGTATTATTAACACACCTACCTTTGGTTGAACGCTTGCTATATGTCAGGCCCTTTACAAAGCATTTGGCGTGCATTACCTTTGATTCTTAAACCTAGCAGATTTTAAGCTGGAGGAACTGAGGCTCGGGACAACTTAAGGCTCCCAGTCACTTATATAAGTGACATAAATAACCCATAGCCAGGAAATGGCAGAACCAGATTTTGAACACAGGTCTTCCTTGACTATACGGCCTGTTCCCTTCTGATAGGGCTTAATTGTCCATCACTGCTTCCCCCCACCACCCCCCCCCC
>NW_020173377.1:1156670-1163013 GCF_003031525.2 Neophocaena asiaeorientalis asiaeorientalis
ATCAGCTTCTCTGTGCCTTGACTCCTGGCTCAGCAGCAGAAATCACAGCTCTGAAGCAGCTGAAATCGTTGGAAAAGGACTTGATTCTAGGATACAGTCAGGGCACCTGGGAAAGAATTACAGCAGAAAAGCTGGTCCTGCCAAACCTGACCCTGTTTTGCCTCTCTTAGAAGGAATGGCCTTCCTTTCCTGCAGCTCAGGTTGGATTGGGCTTTGACTTACATGAGGCTGGAGTTAAAAAACTAAAGAGATGGCTTGATATGATAGCCACCTTTTCTGTTTCTCACTGTTGGATAGAGCTCAGACTTATCCCATGTGCCTGCCAGATCCAGTGCTAGGGCCGTGGAGGAGAGGGGGCCTTGCTGCTCGTAAGGGTCAGGTACAGAAGCTGGTGGGGAAGAGCAGCTTAACTTTGGCTTGGGGGTTGGGGGGGGTCTGGGTGTGCTACAGCTATTGTTAAGGGTAGGGTGGCACTTTCCTTACTGACAGCTGGGCAAGGGCTATCGGTTTTTCCTTTTAGGTTTACATCATCCAGGTCACTGATGGCGGCCATGAGTGGACAGTCAAGCACCGCTACAGCGACTTCCATGACCTACATGAAAAGGTAACCCTTGAGAGCTGGGGTCCTGTGTCTCAGGGCTTGGGGGCTTTTAGGCCAAGCTCCCATTGTGCCTGTTTTAGGGCAAAACAGGCTCTGTGCCAGTTACATTAATAAACTGGTTTGCTAATGTAACTGGCAAAAAAACTGGTGGATTCTGGGAGTTCAACCCTTGCATAAGATAGTGTACAAGGAGCATATTTGAACTTTAGTTTTAAGATTGTCAGTTGTAGCTTGGATGTGAGATGCCGGGACAGTTTCCCAGGGAGGGAACAGGCTTGAACTTGTTCCATCTGACTATACCTATTCCAGAACCTATGCTTTAATATCTGACTGTGATTCCATTTCTTCCTTTGCGTTTGGAGAGAGCTGCCTTTCTCTGGGTCATTTGCAGCACAAGTATTTTGTTCTGGTTTGGAGAAGATGGTGGTTTTAGGGACCTTGAGGTATTATTTTCCTAAATGTCTCCAAAGCCTCCAGATGGAACTCCTCATCTGAAATTGTATTGGTATTTCTAGTGCTCATTAAACTTGAGGCCAAATCCCAGGTGCAGCAGTTTGATCATTAATTCTGGTACTACTGCCAGGAGGGGCTGTGGAAGTCATAATAAGCACCTGCCCTCAGGCTGGTTGCCTTGGCCTTGCAGTTACAGAACCTCTTGGTCTGTGGTTGACATTATGTTTGCTTACAGCTCGTCGCAGAGAGGAAGATCGATAAAAGTTTGCTTCCGCCCAAAAAGATAATTGGGAAAAACTCCAGGAGCTTGGTGGAAAAGAGGGAGAAGGATCTGGAGGTCTACCTCCAGACACTCCTGGCCACCTTCCCTGACGTGGCCCCCAGAGTGCTGGCCCACTTCTTGCATTTTCACTTCTACGTAAGTTCCTCTTGGGTTTTCTCCTTTGCCTACAAGCCCACAGCCACCAAAACTCCAGGCAGCAAACCCTTGTAGACCTCAGCTTTGAGGAGAGGTGGGCTGGAGCTGGAGCCTGAGGTTAGAAGATGGAGGAGCGTCCTGGTGGGGTTGGGGTACGGACAGAAGCATGTGCATCAACGGATTTGCCTTAAATTAGACTATCGGCTGTGGCCACGGAGCGGTTTTTCTCCACCACAAGGCATTCTGTTTAGCATAAATGGCCTTTAGGTTTTTGAGCTACCTTCCGTCCAAATGGATGGGGTTAGATTAGAAACAGCTGACACTCGGCATTGACTGTTGTTGAGTTGTTGGTTCCCAGCTCAAAACTAATTAAGGGATCAGTCTGTGTTGGCAGAATATTGCCATCTTAGGGCATCGTCAGAGTCCAGGATGCCGAGTGAGAGTAGGTGGCTTCCTCCAGTGGGACTGTATGTCTCAGAGCAGCTCTGTACCCCCTTCTGGATGGAGGAACAACTGTCATGGGCTGCTGGTGACAGGATGAGTTGTCAAAATTCAAGGAGGGAAGTTTGGTGCAGTATGAAACCAAAATGTTAAAAAGCTAGCAATTTCATTTCTGAGAATTTATTCTAAGGGAAAATACTGGGCGATTGAGAAAAGGATATGGGTACAAAGATAGTCATTCCAGGATTATAATGAAATATTGAAGACAGTCAAAAGCCCAACAGAAGGCTACATTAAAAAAAAAAAATTAAAGGGTGCAACCATGTAATTGGATATTATGCTGCTAGAAAAATGACGGTGTAGCTGTGGATTTGTAGGAAAACAAATATATTACTGTATGAAAAGAGGCCAGAAAACGGTATTAGGGTATGGTCCCATTTTCATTAAAAATAAAAAGCTTGTATGAATATATTTGTCTAGGAAAATTCTAGAAGGTTATACATCAAAACACTAGGAGTCTTTGGGTGATAGATTTTTGGATAATTCACATTTAATTGTTTTCTGTTTGTGTGATGAAGATAGGGGGAATAAACTCCCTTTTCCTTTTCAGGCTTGCCTTTTAGGAAGGGACCTGTGGGTTGTGGTCTTAAAGGCCCAAACTTATTTAAACAATAACTGTCTTGAGCTATTTTCAGAGTAAGACAGCTGAACCTTTCTTGAAGTGTTAGAGCCTGGGAATTTGGTGATAGCACTAGCAATGGGCCTCTTGGCTTGGAGAGGCCATGTGGAAAAAAGGGTGGCATTTATAGATGGGAGATATATATGTATATATATCTTCGGACTTTGTTTGGCATATACCAGTAATGTATGTGGTTAGCAGTAGTTTCCTGTTATAGCCTTTTTTTTTTTTTTTTGCATTTTCTTTTCTTATGTGAAAAGAAATGTCCATTCCTTATGCGAGTCTTTCAGATAAACTTAACTGGTTAGTATTTTAAGAAATGCTGTAATTTAAGAAAGCTTTGTTTGGCTATTTAGGTTTAAAACTTGATAAGCAGCCCTTTCAAAATATAATTCATTGCTTAAGACCTGGGCCTTTGAGGAGGTCTCCTGGATACCTCTGAGCATGGAAAGGCCTGGACTGCTCTTTTGAGATAGGTTTGCCTGAGATAGGCCTGGGACCTTGCCCCACATCTGTGGTTCTGGTTTGAGGCATGCTCTACTGCTTGGAGCAGTTCGAACGTATTTGAAATAACAGTTATCAAAAGGCCCACTTGGTTATATAAATCCAAGGTTTTAAAAAGTGATTGGTCCATCATTAAACTGAATCAAAGTTTCTCAGCTGTGGCACTGTTGACATTTTGGGCTGGACGATTGTTGTGGCAGCTCCTCTGTGCATTGTTGAGCAGCATCTCTGGTCTCTGCCCACTAGATGCCAGTAGCGTCCCCTCCCCCCACCCACCAAGTTGTAACAACCAAAAATGTCTCCACTGGTTGCCAAATACTACCTGAGGGGCAAATTGCACCTGATTGAGAATCACTAGATTAGATCTTCAAATGACTTTGAACAAACAGGGTCCAAAAGATTTGTCAGCCTTTTTTATAGGCTGGAAGCCCTTAGGGAGTGTTTCTGATGACCTTTGTCCCATCAATGTCCTCTCTGAAATTGTTCCCAATGTGCTCCACCTCTTGTGGGGCTGACAGTGGACAGGGTGGACCCAGGGAACCCTGTTTGGCTGAGGTGTGGATTTAAAAATTTGAGATATAATTCACATACCATAAAATTCACTCTTTTAAAGTGTTCAAGTCCCTGGTTCTTAGTATATTAACAGAGTTGTGCATCTATCACTACTATCTAATCGCAGAACATTCATCACCCCAAAAAGAAACCGTGTACCCATCAGCAGTCACTAACGTACTTTCATAATGTATGGATTTGCATATTCTGGAAGTTTCATATAAATGGAATCATACAATATGTGACTTTGTGACTGGCTTCTTTGACTTAGCATAGTGTTCTCAAGGTCCATTCATATTGTAGCATAAATCAGTACATCAGTCCTTTTATGGCTGAGTAATATTCTATTGCTTGGAGACACCACAGTTTGTCCATTTATCAGTTAATGGTTTAGCTGGTTTCCACTTTTTAGCTTTTGTGAATAAGGCTGCTATGAGCATTCATATATGCTTTTGTATAGACCTATATTTTTATTTTTCTCAGGTATATACTAGGAGTAGAATTGTTGGATTATATGGTAACTGTTTAACTGTTTGAGGAACTGCCAAATTTTCTTCCGTAGTGGCTGCACCATTTTACATTTCCACCAGCAATGTGTAGGTTCTTATGTCCCCACACCCCTGCCAACACTTGTTACTGTCCACTTCTTTGGTAGCCATCCTCATGGGTTTAAAGTGGTATCTCATGATGGTTTTGATTTGCATTTGGCTAATAACTAATAATATTGAGCTTCTTTTCATATGCTTATTGGTTATTTGCATATCTCCTTTGGAGAAATGTATTTAAATTCTTTGCACTTCAAAAAATTAGGTTATTCTTGTTGTTGAGTTGTAGGAGTTCTTTACATATTCTGGATGGATATTAGACCCTTATCAGAAATATGATATGCAAATATTTCCTCTCATTGTGTGGTTTGTCTTCATTTTCCTGATAGTATTCTTTGAAACACAAAAGTTTTAGATTTTGATGAAGTTTATCCATTTTTCCCCTCTGGTCGCTTGTGGTTTTGGTATCGTATCTAAGAAACCATTGCCTAATCCAAGGTCACAAAGAGTTACAACTGTGTTTTTCTTCTAAGAGTTTTATGGTTTTAGCTCTTGTATTTAGGTCTTTTAACCATTTTGAGTGAATTTTTGTACATGCTGTGAGGTTGGGGTGTGGTGTGAGGTTGGTAGTGTGAATTTTAATGTCAAGGAAGGAAAGCACCACTTCTCTCCCCAGCCAACTGAGATGGGGTGTCCAGAGGCCAGTGCAGCCCTGTGTTGCAGTGAGAGGGCACACCTCATCCCTGGCCTACGGCTGGGCTCTCTCCCTCCATATAACTCTGCCCTAGTGTTCCTGCACCCTCAGGGACAGACCTCATCCCAGAGCCCCTAGAGCAGAGGGCTTCAAATTCAGTAAAGTGGAATCCCACGGAGAATTTCAGCACACACCTCTTTGGGGCAGGATGTCTGACAGGCAGGCAGAGTTGAGTTTGTCTCCCAGCCCTGCTGCTTCCTGACAGTTTATTCCAAGGCAGTCATTTTAACCCCTGTGTCCCAGTTCCTCTTGTGAGCTGGAGAGTGATGATCCTGGGCTCTTGAGGATTGCAGGAGAACATGAGGTGAAGGTGAATGACCGAGAAGAGCGATGGGCCCTTGGCAGGGGCTCACCGGGTCCCAGCCAGTGCCAGCTCTCCTAGTTAGGAAAGGCAGTCACTTCTTGTCAACAGTGGTATTTATATCATTTTCTTACTTTAAAACCCTTTGGCTAGGGCTTCCCTGGTGGCGCGGTGGTTGAGAATCTGCCTGCCGATGCAGGGGACACGGGTTCGTGCCCGGGTCCGGGAAGATCCCACATGCCGCGGAACGGCTGCACCCGTGGGCCATGGCCGCTGAGCCTGCGCGTCCGGAGCCTGCGCTCCACAACGGGAGAGGCCACAATAGTGAGAGGCCTGCGTACTGCAAAAAAATAAATACATAAATAAAACCAGTTAGCTAGAACAAAGCCACTTTTTGAAATTTGAAATCAGGAGATAGGATAAAACTGTTACCAACCTAAAGGCAGCCTTTGGTGATTTGTTTTACTTGCAAAACACAGAGACTGTAAGTGATAACACATCTTTGCAACTTAGTTACAGTCTTGGAACTCTCCTCAGCCAAAGCTTAGGCTTGAATCTATCCATCAGGAATTTTTACGCACCTAATATACCTGACTTTTGCTAGCATGCCTCACAGGCGTGAAATAAATTATAAAAGGACTCCCAGCCCTTAGTGTGTGTGCGTAAACCACACAGTGATGTGTAATTGAGTCCCCTGTTAATGTCCCACTGACACGCACTCTGTGCTCCAGCCTGTGTCAGGTGGGAGTGTCAGGCTGGACTGGGGTTATTCATTGAGTAGGGTCTGTGCTTCGGTGGGCAGTGGGTCGTGGGGTTCTGCATGCACAGACATGCTCAGTCAGAGCGGTAGTCGCCGAGCAGCAGCCTAATAGTCCATGGTGCGTTTGTGTGCAGCTCACACTGTTGCCCAAGGTTGCAAACCAGCATGTGACCTGGCAGGTGGCTGATTGATTGGTCTGTAACACGTTTGGAGGTGGTTATTATAGTTTTTAAACATAGCTAATTTTTTTTAATTGAAAAAAAACTGAAGTATAAAGAATGTCCTTTTTTTTTTTTAAATGCATTTCAGTTCAGACATTTGTGGGAAAATGAAGC
>NW_020173377.1:1163025-1216221 GCF_003031525.2 Neophocaena asiaeorientalis asiaeorientalis
CACTGGGGCCCACTGTCCCCCCCCCCATTTCCTCCTGGCAAGGGGCTGCTCACCTTTGCACACAAGGCCACAGTTCAGCCAGAGCACCCTGAGGAGGCAGAGAACATGCTTCTTTGAAGAGACCTGTGCTCTAGATTTGTGGGCTGAGGCATTTCTTTGTTCCTTTTTGATTAAGGGTCTCCCAAGGTGAAGAAGATCAGCCTGGGAAACTAAGTAGATAGCGTTGCCACAGGGCACAGTTCCTCTGGCCCAAGAGCAGGGAAAGAAATTGTTACATAGTCTGCTTTTTAGATTGTTCAGAAGTGGAAACATGTTCTTTGCTTATAGCATGAGCCCTTGGCTCTCACTGTCTCTGGGCTTTCTGTGTCTTCTGGAAATCCCAGCAGGGCTGGTGTTGACGGCAGCTGCCTGGAGAAGTGTAACTTTGAGGGTGAGGGTTGTTGGGCACTAAGGGTGGACAGGGAACCCTCTTCCCCACGGGAGACCTTCTAGGAGCCCAGTGTCAGTAAGGGGCTGGAGAGGCTGGGCAGCTGCTCTTGGGGATTGGAGGTGGGTGCGGATCAGGCCTCTGGGAGCCGCTCAGGAATCTGTATCTTTTTTATTTTTGTGGTACGTGGGCCTCTCACTGCTGTGGCCTCTCCCGTTGCGGACCACAGGCTCCGGACGCGCAGGCTCAGCGGCCATGGCTCATGGGCCTAGCTGCTCTGCGGCATGTGGGATCTTCCGGGACTGGGGCACGAACCCATGTCCCCTGCATTGGCAGGCGGACTCTCAACCACTGCGCCACCAGGGAAGCCCAGGAATCTGTATCTTTTAAGGCTGTCCAGGCGTTCTGACTACAGGCAGGATGGGGAGGTGCTGATCTGAAGACAGGGCTTGGTTCTCAAAGGTGGAGGTAGAGAAATGAGCCTTTAGGTCATTCCTAGGTCTTACTGATCTTCAGTTCTTCACAGCAGCCAAGGAAAAGGTAACTGAGTTGTTGCGAGAGAGTGAAGTTGAACTTCGGAGTGAACTGATGCCTTCTCCTCTCACTGGCTGGAGCCTCTCCTGCTCAGAGCCTGCTCTGCCCCTCTGGTGGCCATTTTACATTTGACCCTGTGTCTTGCCAGACTGAGCTCCTTAACGCTGGAGCTGTGTTTGCTCATTTTTCTCCCTTTGGCTTTTTGTTCATGTGTGAGAATAAGGGGAAGTTATTCTCATATTATATATAAATTGAATTTCAAGCAGATGAAATAAACACGTTTTATTTTTAACAAATAAAATACTAAAAGGAGAAATTAGGGGAATGTTTTATAATCTTGAGGCGGGGGAAGAGGTTCCAGAAATGACAAAGGAAAAGAATCACAGGTTTAAAAACATGAACTTGACAAACCTCTCTCTGTCAGGAGAAACAGGGTGAGTGTAGGTAAAAGGCATACACAGACAGGAAGAAGATATTTGTAGCACATAAACAACATGTAAAGTATCCTCTATGTATAAAAGGTAAGGAAGAGATGAGCAACCAAGAGAAAAACAGGAAAAGGACATCGTGTCTCCTGCAACCTGGTACCTTTTGAGTCCGGTAAACATGTGAATTGCTTGTCCTGGTGGCAGAGGTGTTCCTGTGAGTTACAAAGGCGATTGTGCAGCCTCCATCTGGACCTGTTTATGAAAGTCCGTTTGGCTGCCATCTGTCGATTAGTTTCAGTTCTTACCTGCAGGATGTGGGGCTGCGGGCCCCAGGGCCCTGCCAACCCCACGGCTACACCACTGAAATGCTGAGGCAATTGGTTGTGAACAGAGAGGATTCAAGACCAAGTGCTTGGGAGTGGGGCTTTGCTAGTTTCTAGCCATGTAAAATGGAGAACTACAGCACCTGTCCATCTCGGTTTGCTTACCTGTGAAACAGGATTCCAAATAAGGGCCTCCTGGCCTAGGGCATTGGGAGGACTGAGCCAACCTCTGGGTGGGGAGTGCTCAAGCCATCGCCTGGTGTGAATTAGGACCCCAGCATGTTAGCTGTTTACTATGACTGAAGGCTTGTCCTTGTCGTGCCTCCTTTATCCCATCACTCTAAAAGGAAATCCTTTCATGCCTCTTTCTCATGACCCTGGGCTGAGTGGTGCTGTTGCAGGGCTTGCAGGGACGGGCACAGGAAGAGAGCGGGCGCTTGCTCTTTCCTAAGATACGTGTGGGACATGAATGTCAGTAGAAATGGTCCCTCTCAGGCAGGGTTAGCTCTGGGAAGCCCTTTTTCCCAGCAGGGTGATGGGAGCCTCTTTTCGAGAAGAAACAGGACTCTCTCTCTACCATGCGTCTCCTAGGAATCCCCCAGGGCCAGTATGGGGAGCTGCTGGCTTCCCAGCCAGCTCTTGACATGGCCAAGCTTTGCAGCCTCCCGGGCCTGGTGTTCTCAGCCAGTGCCTGAGTGGCCTTGGAGTTGCAGTGTTAGTCTATCCGGTTCTCCTTTGGAGGAGACATTTCAAATGTCCCTTTAGCTGGAAATATTGTTTACCTTTCTGAGCTCTTTGATTCATTTTAGTTTATTCTCTCCATTTTGTTTTACTTTCTGGAAAGCTGGCATTGCAACAGCAGAGGGGGTCGATAGCAGGGAATGTGCAAATCCCAGTGACTGGGAGCAGGTGGATTTCCTGACTGTGGGTTTTGTTTTCTCTGCAGGAGATTAATGGCATCACTGCAGCACTGGCTGAGGAGCTCTTTGAAAAAGGTATATGGCCAGGGGTCCTTGAAATACTGGGTGCAACTTGCCCAGCCCTGTTAGGCAGCCAGGGGCCCTGGGTGGCACAGAACTCCATCAGTTGCTCTGTGCCAAGTGAGTCCTAACCAGGGCCCACCTCCCTGGGGTTGCCCAAATCCCTGGACCTTGTCCACAGCCAGGCCTGCCCACCTACCTGTTCTGCAGGTCTGAGGAGCTGTATTCTTCACCTTAGGACCCCCGGGTCCCTGTGTCGGGGGCCAGTCCCAGGCTCAGGATCTATTCCAGGGCCTTATGGTGGAATTCTGGAAGGTGGGTGGCATGCTGCCCTTTGCACCGGGTCTGTCCTTACCTAAAAAGATTCCGATGGCAAACAGAAGCTGACTTAGTGTCGCGGCCCTGCCAGAGAGCACAGTAACGGTAGCTAAGATGTAAAGAGTGCTTGTGGTCTAGCTTTGTGTTTGTATCTTACTGCCTCCCTCCAGGAGGGCCAGAGAAGGACATTGAGGATAAGAGGCCCAGTTAGTCAGGCAGGTAACATGGTTGGAAGGTACATGGTTGGAAGAAGCAAAACGAGGACCAAATGCCAGTCTGTCTGGCTTGGCTCAGAACCCCCTCCTGCTCTCAGGCCCTGTACTGTGCTGGTACCTTAGGCCTCACCTAACCTTAAGACGTCTGCATCTTGGAGGTTGCAGCGTGGGCCCAATGCCCACAACGCTGCCTGCATCAGCTTTCTCCTGGCCCAGTGCCTCAGATTTTTAACTCAGGGAGGTTCCCCAGCAGCAAATTCCTGTGGCTCTTCCCTCCTTTGTAATCACGTGTCCTGGGTCTCCCCTGCATGCAGTCAGCTCAGGAGGGGGGCCGCTCCTGCATTTTCAGGACCATGGCTTCCTCCTGACTCGGTGCATCTAATGGGTGCTGGCCAAGTGCTTGTCCACTGTTGGCCAGGTGTACCGGTGCCCTGGCCACACAGTGGGGATGGGGCTGGGGCTCAGTGCTCACCCCTTGGGCTATGGCTGTTGCAGGAGAACAGCTCCTGGGGGCCGGCGAGGTCTTTGCCATCAGGCCCCTGCAGCTGTACGCGGTCACCGAGCAGCTGCAGCAGGGAAAGCCCACGTGCGCCAGCGGGGATGCCAAGACTGACCTGGGGCACATCCTGGACTTCACCTGTCGCCTTAAGTACCTTAAGGTAAAGATGGGGCAGCTTGGTCGGGGAGAGCTACTCAGTCGTGGGCATGCATCTCCTAGCCTGGCAGTATGTGTGTGTGGAGACTCTGTGGGCCCTGAGGGAAGGAAGGCTGCATTTGGTGATCTTGGCACTGTGCTTTCAGCTGTGAGCACCAGGGGGCAGTCGTGAACCAATGGCCCCTCGCTTTAAACGTCCGCTTTAGCCTGCTTTGTTGACCGTGGAAGTGGTGAGTGGGAATACATGCCCAGCCTGCCTCTCACAGCCAGGCGAAGCTTCGAGTGCGGTTTGGTAGTTGCTGTAGCACCGCCCTGTGAACATGGATGGGAAGTGGTTGTTACAGCAGCATCTCTAATTCAAGCCATTTATTTGGCTGTAGGTTTCTGGCACAGAAGGACCTTTTGGGACCAGCAACATTCAGGAGCAGCTTCTGCCTTTTGATCTGTCAATATTCAAGTCTCTTCATCAGGTGGAGGTAAGTAAGGCCCAGGGCCCCTGGAATGCAGGCCGGGCTGAGGCCTGTGCAGGATGGTCTTGCATTCTGACCATCCTATCTTTGGCTATGGAGTGTTCCCAATGTTGGGTGTCTGGATTTCATTGTCAGGCACTGTTACTTTTGTGTTTGTCAGTATGTGGCAGATTCCATTTAGGTAAGTTAGGCCCATCTGAAGGTGGAGAAAGAGGGGCTTCTGCTATTCTTGGCTGGTCTGCATGTTCCCACCCCTGCAGCATTTGGACAGGATGGAGCACTAGTGCCCAGCTCCTTCTGGGCTTCCTCATTGTGCGAGTTGAGGTGCTGGGAAGCCATCCTGAGGGTCAGGCAGAGCCAATTCCAAGTCTTTGTCTCCCAAGGCAGATCAGCAGAGGGTTTGGAGGGTCCTCTGCTCTCTGGCATGCCTACACCTAACAAGAAATACTTTGCATTACTCACTGCTAAACTCCTGGGTTCACAATGCCAATTTTGTTACCACTTTTTAAATAAATGAGAGGGGACTCAGTAATGGATAATAAAAAATTTCTCATCTCAGCAATGAGAAATCAATGCTTTTGTGTTCAGCCCTGTGCCCCATGTCTGGGGCACATCACTCCTTGATGGAATCTTCTCAACCATGTGAAGTGGGCACTTGTATTCCCATTTTACAGTTGAGGAAACTGAGGCTTAGGGAGGTAAGGAAGTTTGGCCAGGATCACACAGTTAACGAGGGGGAAGCTGGGATCTGAGTTCAGCTGAGTCTGACTCTGCAATGTGCTGCAATTGTCTCAGAGACCTTGAGGGCCATTCCCTTGATGGGCATTTGTGCCTCGATCAGCATAGGTGAGTGGGGCTGGGAAGTGAGAGGAGTGCCTGGCTGGGCAGGCTGAGGCTCCGCCGGGCGGGGTGTGTAGCACTTGGGCAGGTGGCTTGAGGGAGGGTGCTTTGGCCTGTACCCCTCCCTCCTCCTGCAGGGCTGCTGAGGCCAGTGAAGTGAGGCTGGTGAAGTCATCGGCTCTCCACCTCTGGTGTCCCTGGCCCTCACTTTGTGTCCAGCTGCCAAGCCCCAAGCAGCCCTTCAGAGAAAATGGAGTTCATGGTTCATTATCTCATAAGCTACTTCAGAGAATGTTTAGTTAACACTAAAAATTGAGGAAAGGAGAGACTTAAGGTTTAAGTCACCGCCTGTCTCGAAGGATTCGGGGTTACCGATGGTTGTGCTCCTTTTGTGTGTGGGTGAACACCCACTTCCCGGGACTTCTGATGGAGCAGTGATGCCGTTTCTGAGACGTAGCTGTTCTTGTTCCAGATAAGTCACTGTGATGCCAAGCGCATCCGGGGGCTGGTCGCGTCCAAGCCCACCTTGGCCACGATGAGTGTCCGCTTCTCAGCAACTTCCATGAAGGTAAGTGCAACCTGTTACCGCCCAGGGTGCTGTCTGAGGGGGCAGGGTACTGCACTGTGGTCTTCCCATGGAGGATCATGCGAACTCTGCTGCCATCTGTCAGGAGCCAGAAGCCAGACTTTCTCTGGTCAGCCGCACACTCATGTGGGACCTCCCAGTGCTTGACGGTCCCTGGGACGCTTCAGTCCAAAATCAACACTGTTAAATGAGAGATTTTAAGGAACTGGGTAACCCCTCCCCATGGAAAAAGCCACTGTTTTTTTAATAACCAAATTGTTTAGCAGCGACGAGTGTCAGAACAATTATTACGTGGACTGATAGAAATGTTTCTCTAAACATAAAAAGCCTTGGTGTGGCACTCGTTCGTATCTTGTTCTCAGTGGACTTGAGTAGACAGGCCAAGTTGTGTATGCTGGGCCCTGTTGTTTGTATGTGAGTGACACAAATATGCAAACTGAGAGTGTAAGAGATCTCTCTCTTTATGGGTTGCATCTTAGTAATGTTAAAATTCTTCTAGAAAGAAACATTGTGGCACTTTTAGAACTTAGAGTGTCTGATCAAGATTTGGGTTTGGTGAAAAGTCTTTGTCTTGAGGCTACTGGCTGAAAGGAGGAGGCTTGTGTCAGGCAGCCTTGCCCCTCTGGGAGGCACTCCCTGCTGCCTGGCTCAAGGAGCCCAAGATGATCCATTGAAAGAGGAGAGGTCTTATCAAAGGGCACCAGAAATCGAAACGAGGAGGCCTGCCTGCCTCCCTCCCCTTGGATGGTGCCCCTATGCTCTGTGCTGCTCCCCTGTCTCAGGTCTGCTGGATTTTACCTTGTAAAGTAATGGTTAAAGGGCCTACTGTCCACCACGGGGACCACAGTGCCAGCTTGTAAAGCACAGTTGCCTGGGAACACTGCAAATTCTGACCTTCAGTCTCTGAGATTTAAGCCAGAAAAGGCATCACCGTATAACGAGGCTCTTGCGAGCTGGAAAAGCATTTGCTCAAGTAGGGCCAGAACATATTCCAAGTGGCTGTTATGTTTCTGAACTCTTCGGTTATTTCACAATCATTTCAAGGCATATGAACCAAAAGCCCCATTTTAATGCAAGTTCACTTCCACATACTAAATATGCTCCAGCCCTTCCTGAAATTTTGCAACGATTGTGTTCCCAGTCAGTGTTGCATGAGGGCCCACGTGTGGTGCTCACCAGATGTTCTTACACAGGAAGTCCTCGTTCCTGAAGCCTCAGAATTTGATGAGTGGGAACCAGCAGGCGCAGCCCTGGAGGGCACTGTGACTGCCATCATCCCCACGTGGCAGGCGCTGACCGCTCTGGACTTGAGTCACAACAGCATCTCTGAGATCGATGAGTCTGTGGTACGCTCTCCACGGCCTGACCAGACCCTGGGGTTGGATATTTAACCTGGCTTTTTCTAGAAGGACCACCGAAAACCTGTACCCAGCACTCTGTACATTGCCTGTAATTTTTAAGTTAATTTCAAAATTGGGTTATTTAAACGAGGTGAGGAGTGCTTAGAACCAAGTGAAGTGTATTAATTGCGTGTACATTTGATAGAACAGAAACACAGTCAGTGGTGAAGTTTATTCCCAAGGAGTGTAGCGAAAAATCAGTCTATAGGTTCCAGGGACTGCCCTGGTGGTCCAGTGGTGAAGAATCTGCACTTCCACTGCAGGGAGCACGGGTTTGATCACTGGTCAGGGAACTAAGATCCCGCATGCCGCGTGGCACAGCCAAAAAAAAGAAGGGTTCCAGATGTGCCCATGTAAGAGTGACATCCAGATGGTACTTGGGCAATAGGACTGTGATTCCTGTACTTGTGCCTCTCAGTGGGTGTGGGTAGAGTTGAAGGACGCACCTCCTTCTGTCTGCAACCTTGCCATTTGTCTCTTTTTTTTTTTTTTTGCGGTACGCGGGCCTCTCACTGCTGTGGCCTCTCCCGTTGCGGAGCACAGGCTCCGGACGCACAGGCTCCAGACGCGCAGGCTCAGCGGCCATGGCTCATGGGCCTAGCCGCTCCGCGGCATGTGGGATCTTCCCGGACCGGGGCACGAACCCGTGTCCCCTGCATCAGCAGGCAGACTCTCAACCACTGCGCCACCAGGGAAGCCCCATTTGTCATTTTTACAAGCCAAGTGTTCCGTAAAAACAGTGGGTCGTGCTCAGCACTGGAGTCCCTGTGTTCTGTGTTCCTGAGGACGTGTTTCTGGGTGGGCACTGGGAGGTGTCACGTCAGGGGCCCCGCACAGATGGCCAGCCCAGGAGTCTGTGGTCAGGAGGAAGCCTCCCAGGTTGTCTGTCCACCATGTCCAGGGGCCATGTGGGGTCCAGCTTCCTAGGATAACGTCATGTGTTATCTTTTCTTTCACAAGAAACTGATTCCAAAGATTGAGTTCCTGGACCTGAGTCACAATGGAGTGCTGGTCGTGGACAATCTGCAGGTAATTTGTGTCTTTGGAGACCATTATTGCCTGCAGGCTTCTCACAAGGTCCCATTCTCCTGAGATGCAGCCTTGGGAGTTTGGCCGTACTCTGGGGTTTCTCTCATGGGTCCTCGAAAGGTGTCTGCATGCACCAGAGGTTTATAAAGGCAGGAGCTGCTGCCCTTCCCTTTGGGTCCCAATGATGCACACTGAGCGTTTGTTGCTCTAGTTCCCCCAAATTAGAAAAGATGTGTAAATACAAATCGAGCGTGATGAAGATGATGTGCCTCCATTGTGAAGATGGACAGTCTCATTTTCAAAGCCCGTGCCTACCCCGTGGGCCATGCTGCCCGTGCGGGGGATGCAGCTGGGCTGTAACCTGTGCAGGGAAGAGGGATTTCCCTTCGGAATAACTGTCAGAGGAACTGGTCATTTTAGGTTGGAAGGCCCATCACACCCTTAATGTCAGTCCCCTTTCTTTGGAGCCTTGACCTTAACCACTTTACTCTGTTCTCAATGCTGCCATAGCACCTATACAACCTCGTGCACCTGGACCTGTCCTACAACAAGCTCTCCTTCTTGGAAGGGGTTCACACCAAATTGGGGAACATCAAGACCCTGAACCTGGCAGGCAACCTCCTGGGGAGTCTGAGTGGCCTGCACAAGCTCTACTCCCTGGTCAACCTGGATCTCAGCGACAACAGAATCGAACAGGTGAGCTGTGCCCCAGAAGGGTCTTGGGGTCCTGGAGTGGCTGTGCCTTGGCGTTGATCGCTTTAGCGAGAATGGTGGGCTTCCTTTCTTTGACTGTCAAGTGTGTGGTCACCTTGCTGAAGTGTTAAAGAAGGGGCACGGGAATGCCTTGCAGATGGAGGAGGTCAGGAGCATCGGCAGCCTCCCGTGTCTGGAGCATGTGGCTCTGCTGAACAACCCTCTGAGCATCATCCCTGACTACCGGACCAAGGTGCTGGCTCAGTTTGGAGAGCGGGCCTCGGAGGTAAGCTGCTTGGGGAGGGGTCAGCTGGAGGTGGCATCCGCTTACATATACTTGACGTCCTGACCCTGAGGGGCCTTTCAGATCTGGGCAGTCCGCTGCCTCCCCAGGAAAAGGTTCCCTCATGCATCTCCTCTTGGGGGCCGCTGGCTGCCTTGCTTCCTCAGTGGGCTTCCCCTCACCTCTGTCAGAGCGTCAGGTTGGGGTGCTCCCCAGGAACCAACAGGCACAGCCTGAATGTGGAGGGACTGTCTTCAATTTGTTAAAAAGTAATGTTTATTGTAGACAGGGGTCAGGAATAAGATATCTGAAATAATTATATTTCCTGGACAACCTCTGGCCATAAAGTCTGACCATAAACCTGAAGGGATTGCCCACCTTGCCCAGTGTCACCCAGCCCATCTGCTGTCTGCCAAGTGGCCGCCTGCTGCCCTGCCAGCCCAACAGGTCCGCCTCCAGGTTCACCTGTCTCCTCAGCCTCAAGCAGGCTCCCTCCACTCTCCCCAAATCCCAGGCTGGAAGATACCTGGGAGTCTATTTGCATCCTCCCCCCAACCTCTCCCATCTCTTTTCAGCCCCAAGTGCACCTTTCTCCACACTGTCACCAAGACAACATTCACAAGATGTCATCTCCTCCCCTCCCTGGCTCCCAGGCCCTTGGGACCTTCCCTCATTTGACCACACTGCTGCTCCCCACTGCCTGCCTGCCGGGCCACAGCTCCCTCCTGCACTTGCAGGTGGCGTCCCTGCCCTTCTGCCTGCTTCCCATGCCTTTGCCCTCCCAGTTCCCCAGCCCAGAGGCCCTCCCCTTGCTCTTTGCAGATCTGAGTTCCGCCATAATTGGAGGCTTAGTTCAAGGCACCAGCTTCCCCCCTCTCCCAGCCACCTCAGAGGCCTTCACAGTGGCCCCTGCAGCCCTTCCTTCCTTTCCTGGAGAGGGACTCCCAGAACTGGGCTAGGCAGTGTGGGACCTCCCTGGGCCACTCCAAGGAGCTCCCAGGTCGCTTCCATGGGTGGCGAGGAGCTCACCTCCCAACAGGCTGAGCCTCTGCAGCCTTCTGTGTCCTCACAGGGCCTGGCCCACCCCTCGGTGGGACCCTGCCATTCTGCTCCCTCCATGCTTGCCAGCACCTATGCTGATAGCCATTTTCTGGACACTGTAGGTCTGTCTGGACAACACAGTGACCACAGAGAAGGAGTTGGACACGGTGGAAGTGCTAAAAGCAATTCAGAAAGCCAAGGAGGTCAAGTCCAAATTAAGCAACCCCGAGAAGAAGGTGAGTCTTTGTGTGGGAGGTGGGAGGAGGGGTGGTGAGGAGCCAGCTGGGGAAGGAGCTGGCTTGCAGTGGAACTGGGCCAGGGAGCACTCCGGGTCATGGAGTCCTGGCTGCACCCCCCGCACCCCAGGCTGCATGACCCTGGGCTTTCACGCCCCCTCTGTTCTCGTCTGTGAGATGGGGGTCACGATAGGACTTGGTGCATGGGGTTGCTGAGGGTTGGTTAAGATCTCTTTCCCTGTCACTGATGTTTGTGAGAGCCATGAGCTTCTCACATCTCAGGCTCTGCCAGGCTCTGTTCTCTTCTTCTGGATCTGTCTCCTCTCCCCGACTGACTCAGCACTTCTCCTCAGGTCAGTGAGGATTCTAGGCTGTCTGCTGCCCCGTGCGTCAGGCCCAGCAGCTCCCCTCCTTCTGTGGCTCCCACCTCTGCCTCCCTGCCCCAGCCCATCCTCTCCAACCAAGGTAATCGCCTGTGTATCTTTCTCCCTGGCAGAGCTGCACATGCCCTGCCTGGGCCCTGCCTGGGCCCCCAGCTGGGCTGGCGTTGGGGGAGAGATGCCGGCACCTGTTCCCTACATGGTTCAGATGCAGGGAGGGCGTGGTGCTGTCTTCACACCAGCCCCTCTCGGGGTGGCGCATGGCTGGGGGGGTGCCTGGCTGAGGTTTGCTAAGTGAGGACTCCCGATTGCTCTGACACACACATCCAGATCCTCTAGGGTACCACGGGGGTGTGCTCTTTGAACTGGCTGCTGGCCCATAAGGACCCCACTGGCCCACAGGCAGTGGGGGCAGACTGGCTCCTTGTTCATGGGAACCCAGGCCTGGTTACTTCCCTAAGTCGGGCACCCCGATACCTGCGTGGGGAGCGTGCCTCATTGCCATGGCCCTGGTGGTATGACCCAGCCCCAAACGCTGTGTTGGTGGGGCCCAGATGGGCTGTCTGTGAACCCATGGAAGACCAATCCCTTTCATCCACCCACTGTCTTAGCGTTTTCAAAGGGCTTTCACCTCTGAACCCAGGCATCCTCGGAGATGAGTGAGTGAAGCAGGTCCCATGAGTGTCTGCTGGCCCGGCCCCCACGGAAGAGGGGAGGGTGTGCCGTCCCGAGTGGAGCCGAGGCTCGGGGCACACAGGAAAGAACGCCGCCCACCCGGGCTCCTGGAGACGGAGAACTTGGTGTGAGGTCTTGGGAAAACAGTTTGACCCTATGTTTCAAGAGCCAGAAAAACGTTTCCACCCCTTGACCTGGTAACCCCGTTGGTGGGGATTTTATCTTAGCGGGATAAGATAACAGGGAAGTGGGAGGTGAGATGCTCACTGCAGCACTGTTTATGCTAGCTAAACATGGGCCGTGATGGATGTCAGAGTGAGAGGGAGATTAAGCTGTGGTCCTCCAGGATACCCTGCAGCCATCACAGCCGAGGGGAAGGCTGGATAAGAAAGGAGAAGTGCTGGGTTGAGTCAGAGAGCCTGCGCAGGGCAGCGCACCGAGGTCACAGCCGTGGACGTGAGCCAGAGTGGATGGGGATGTTGGTGCTGGAGCAGTCGTCCGTTTGCTTTTGTAACACTCTTGACTGAGAAATTTCGGTTTTATTTTTTTACGTAAAAGGGGAGGGGGTTTGTATCACTGTGAACATGCTTTCCTGACCGTGTCTCCTGCCAAGGGGTCAGAGCCCTCCTCAGGCCCCCCGCCCCGAGCTGCCTGTCACAGCCCTGGGTGCCTGTGGGGGGACCGCATGGCTAGGCTCTGGGGCCAGGGCCCATCCTGTTCTCAGTCAGCGTTTGTTGAGTCGGGGAATGAGTGAGCCGCAGGCGGCGAGGGAGGCGTCTGCCCCTACAGCCGTAGCTGCGGGCAGTGCCCCCTTTGGTGGCAAAGCCTCTGCACCAGCCAGGCCCAGGCCTCAGCCCCTTTCCTCGCTGCCCCCGCTCCTGGGGACACGCCACACAGTGGCGCACTGTAGTCTTCCCCCTTCCTGCTACTGGACCTTTAGACGTTGTCTCCAGATCTGCACCTCTTATAAATAAAACTGCAGTGGATGTCTCTGTGTGCACATCTCTTTCCTTTTGGTGAGAAACAACAAAGGTTGGGCCCCGTCTAAGCATTCTAATGTCCCCTGTCCCATTCTCTGAGTGGCCCTTTCTGACCACTTGTTTGTACAGACCACAGTCCAGGAAGGAAGCAGAAAGACTGTCCCTATCCACATTTCCTCAGTTGCAAACAGGGCTTGGGTGGGTAGTGACAGGAAAATGTTCTTTTTCTTGCTAATGTGGAGGAATCCGCAGAAGTTTGTGTTCAGCCACGTGCTATTGGACTTTGCCTGCATGGGCGAGGATTTCTCCCTAGGTGGGGGAGCAGCTTTGTTCCCAGCCCAGTTCTGTAGAAGTGAACATACTTGTGAATAAACTGGGCCCCCGGGGGCCTGCCTGGAGGGGCGCTGTCCAGTAAACACCAGGCCTCTAGTCATCTCAGGAGCTGTTAGCCAGCTTGTTGGAGCCATGGAGGGTTGTGGCCACAGGGACTGATGTGCAAAATGACCGAGTTGATTCTCCATCCAGGTCCAGGGGCTGAGAGGAGGCCGTAGAGAAGGGGTTAGGAGCAGGCACCTGGGCTGGGTCACCTGAGTTTGCATCCCAGCTTTCTGGCTGTGGTCCCTCAAGCAACTTGTTGCCTCCCGAAGCTCTGTTTTCTCTACCCTACTTCATCGATTCTAAGATGCACACATTTCCACCTTGTGACTTCTCTGAAATTGAGATGCATCTTTCAGTCAGTGGCGTCTCATAGTTGCTGTCAGCCAGCTGGTATTCGTGATGGAGTTGTGTGAAAACCTTCCGTGGACACCTGCTGAGACCAAGATGGCGCCACATCTACGCATCTTAGATTTGATGAGCTGTGGTAAATAATGGGAGGCGTGCATGAGCTAATGCTGGGGAAACACTTAGCACTGCTTCTGGTCCATCAGAAGGGGTCAGTAGGGGCTTCCTACCTACGTCCTTTTTGGAGGGTTTCAAGATGACCAGGACAGTGCCCCTGAGGAACTTGGAGCCTCTTGGGAAGATGAGCTGTACCCCCAAGGGAGAACAGGGCAGAATGATTTGGGTCATTTGTGGAAGACAGAAGTCTGTCTAGAGCAGAGAGGACTTTGCAGTGGAGTTGTATGTGAGGTGAATGTCAAAGGATGGTAGGATCTGAGCATGTGAGGGAGGAGGGGGTGGATTCCAGGAGAGAGCAGCACGCTTCATGCCTGGCAGTGTGCCTGCTGCCCTTCCTGCCTGCGCACAGCTCCTGCTGCTTTGCCCTGGGGGTGTCTGGGCTTGGGCCATCTGCCTGCCTAGCGCATGGGCAGAGGACCTGGGCCATTGTGAGTTGTCCTGACCCCAGCTAGCAGCAGAGCTGGACGAGGGCCTGTGACCTCTGGGGCTCTGAGTTCTCTGAGGCATTTTGTTGGGCCGTGGTGACTGGTGGTAAAGCCAGGCTATGGAGGCAAGCCCTGGGCTCCTCCAGGTTTCTGTGAAACTTGGAGTTGATGCCCAGCATTCATCCAATCAGCTGCATTTAGGAGAAAGTTAAAAAAGATTTTATCCTCAACCAGTGTGGAAAATGTCTGGAGTGAAGTAATGGGCCCAGACAAGCTGTAATAATAATACAACAGCGTCAGCAGGCTTCAAAAGCAGCCCAAGTGAGTCAGAGCATGCTGTCCACGGGCGGTGGCCCAGGGGAGGGTCAGTGGGATGTGTCCTGTGGGGAGGTGGGCATCGGTTGTCCTCGCCAGCCCTGGAGGAAACCCGAGCCTGCAAGAACGCCTGGCCTTCCGATGAGGGGTCTTGTGCCCCTGTGTCTGCAAAACTCCGCAGGGATGCTGGAGTGGCGGGTAGGGGGACTTGAACCATTTCCCCATGAAGACGCTCTAGGAGCAAACACGTTTAAGGCTCTTGGTGGACATATTGCCAAACTGCTCTCCAAATGGGTGGGGCAGCTTGCATCCCAGTGCCTGCCTCTGCCAGTTAGGCCAAACAGCCTGACCTTTGCCAAAGTGAGAGGCCAAACTTGCCCTTCTTTGATGGCTCGCGAGGGTGAGCTTTTATCTTGTGTTAAGCCTGTTGGCTGATCTTTTGTGGAATGTCTGTTCATTCTTTGCAGTCTCCTAATGGGATTTCTAATTTTCTCCCCCCATTTTTTGTTATCTGTAAGAGCATTTTATAGATTAAAGATACAAGCCTTTGACAAATGTTGTGAGCACTTTTTTCTCGTTTCATTTAGGTTTCTTTTTTTACTTATAGAAGTTTAGCTTTTATGTAGTCACACCTCAATTTCTTCCTTTGGATTTAGGCTCAGAAAATCTCTCCCTACCGTGAGATTAGATAAGCAGTCATTTGTTCCTCTAGTTATCTTAAGATTTCAGTTTCAACATTTTCTTCTGTAATCCACGTGGCTAGGTTTGGGGTCTGATTAGCCCCCAGCCATGCCAGTAGCCCGGGCCCAGCCCCATTTGTTGAATGGCTGCTCTCCCTGCCCCGCCTGCCCCACCCGCCTGCCCCTGGTCTCTCCAGGAATCATGTTTGTGCAAGAAGAGGCCCTGGCCAGCAGCCTGTCATCCACCGACAGTCTGACTCCTGAGGACCGGCCCATTGCGCGGGGATGCTCTGATTCCTTGGAGTCCATCCCTGCGGGACAGGTAACATCCTCCTCCTGCTTCTGGGGGTTGGTTTCCTCTGCAGCCAGCTCTTCTGCCTGAAGCTGTCTGGAAGTATGAGGTGGCCTGGCTGGAGCTGTAGCAGACGCTGCCAGTGCTTGGTGTGCTCTGTGGTTAAGGGTCTGTTCAGTTAGCATCTGTCGTCTGTCTCTTTCTTTGGACTGATGGGAATAGGCAGTTTTCTCTTACTGGACCCTGGGGGGCAAAGCCACATAACCCTTAGTACATGTGAGCAGACTCCCTGGGGAAAGTTCAGAAGGCCCTAGTCAGGGGTGGCTTGTTTGGGCTCCACACCCATCAGGAAGTTTCTCCCCCTGCTGTCTGGCACCCCTGCGCCATTTTGCCTGTTTCTGCATGTCACCCACCCTGGTAATCTGGGACACGCTGTGACTCTGTTACTTCCGTGGCTGCTCCTGAGGGTCCCTGAGCTGCTTCCTGTGTCTTGGAAAGAAAGAGGACGGCAGGTGTGGTGCGAGGGGCTCTTTTGCTGTGTGCGTGGGGAGTGTGCTTGGTAGCTGGGCCTGCCCAGCCCTGTCTCTTTTCACCAACACAGTGTCACGGCCGTGTGGCACTGGGGCAGTGGGCAGAGTCCTTGCTCTGTCCCAGCACTCCACTGCACTCTCCCTTCACCCTCCCCAGGGTCACAGCAGGAGGCTCCTGAGCCCTAGGTCTTCCCCGCTGCCCAGAGACCATTGGGAGGGCCTTGCCAGGCACTGCACAGCCTCCGCTCACCATGTCCTCTGCTGGCCCGGTACCAAGTTGGTAGATGGTCCACATGGACCCTGTGGGATGGCACAGGGAACATTCAGATGCCAGACCTGGAGGCACAAGCTGAGCTTGTGGAGGGCGAGAGGCTTTGGCCCAGGGGTTGGGAGTGTGGGCTGGGGTCAGACCACCGACACGGTTGGGAATCTTAGCTCTGCTGTGCACTGGCAGGATGACTGAGTGAGTCTCTCTGCCTCTCTGGGCCCCAAGATCCACCCTAGGGTGGAGTGTGGGGATAGCAAGGAGCCTCCTGCTGGGCCACAAAGGAGTGCTCAGGGCCTGCCGCCCGGTGAATGCCAGGGCATGGCTGCGGCAGGTGGGGGCTGACCGCGTTTCCTTTCCTGGCAGGCACCTTCTGATGATTTAAGAGACGTGCCGGGAGCTGTTGGCGGTGCAAGGTAAGGAAGAGGCTATCGTGGAAGGCATTCTGGGCCTTCTGCACACACTCTGTGGGCCAGTAGTAACCAAGATTTTCTTAAAAGTCTGTTTGCAGAAGTCCTATAGAACTATTTCTTCCTTTAAATAAATAAACACAGCTGAAATGGGCTCTGGTCTGTTTCCAAGTTTTAATCCCTAAACTTTGCATTGACACGTAATCCTATGCTAGGGGTCAGCAGGTCAAAGCCAATTTAGTCCACTGCCTGTTTTATACAGTCTGTGAGCTAAAAATGATTGTTCCATTCTTAAGGAGCTGTTTTTTTTAAAAAAAAATGATGTGGGTGGGGTAGCCCCCAAAGCCTCAAGTGTTTACTGTCTTTACAGAAGAGGTTCCCCAACCCATTCTACATACCCTTTTTCACCAGGGCCAGTAGAGGCCAAGAGGCGCTTGAATTTAAATTTTTATTGGAGTATAGTTGATTTACAATGTTGTGTTAGTTTCAGGTGTACAGCAAAGTGAGTCAGTTTTGCATGTGTCCACTCTTTTTAAGGTCTTTTCCCATATAGATCATTACAGAGTGTTGAGTAGAGTTCCCTGTGCTATACAGTAGGTCCTTATTATCTATTTTATATATAGTAGTGTATACATACGAATCACAATCTCCCATTTTATTCCTCCTCCAATTCCCCCCGGTAATCATAAGCTTGTTTTCTACATCTGTGACTATTTCTGTTTTGTAAATAAGTTTATTTGTACCACTTTTTTTAGATTCCACATATAAGCGATATCATATGATATTTGTTTTTGTCTAACTTCACTTAGTATGACAATTCCTAGGTCCATCCATGTTGCTGCAAATGACATTATTTCATTCTTTTTTATGGTTGAGTAGTATTCCATTGTATATATGTACCAGATCTTCTTTTTCCATTCACCTGTTGATGGACATTTAGGTTGCTTCCATGTCTTGGCTATTGTAAACAGTGCTGCAGTGAACATTGGGGTGCATGTAGCTTTTCGAATTACGGTTTCCTCCGGATACATGGCCAGGAGTGAGATTGCTGGATCATATGGTAGTTCTATATTTAGTTTTTTAAGGAACCTCTATACCGTTCTCCATAATGGTTGTACCGATTTACATTCCCACCAACAGTGCAAGAGGGTTCCATTTTCTCCACACCGTCTCCAGCGTTTACTGTTTGTAGATTTTTTGATGTTGGCCATTCTGACCGGTGTGAGGTGAAACCTCACTGTAGTTTTGATTGGCATTTCTCTAATAATTAATGATGTTAAGCATCTTTTCGTGTGCTTTTTGGCCATGTACATGTCTTCTTTGGAGAAATGTCTATTTAGATCTTCCACTCATTTTCTGACTGGGATGTTTGTTTTTTTGATATTGAGCTGCATGAACTGTTTGTATATTTTGGAGATTAATCCCTTGTTGGTCGCTTCGTTTGCAAATGCTTTCTTCCATTCTGTGGGTTTTTTCTTTCTTTTTTTTTTTTTCTTAACATCTTTATTGGAGTATAATTGCTTTACACTGGTGTGTTAGTTTCTGTAGGTTCTTATTAGTTATCTGTTTTATACATATTAGTGTATATACGTCAGTCCCAATCTCGCAGTTCATCCCACCACCACCACCACCCCCCGTTGCTTTCCCCCCTTGGTGTCCATACGTTTGTTCTCTACATCTGTGTCTCTATTTCTGCCCTGCAGACTGGTTCATCTGTACCATCTTTCTAGGTCCCACATATATTTATTAATATATGATATTTGTTTTTCTCTTTCTGACTTCACCCTGTAGGACAGTCTCTAGATCCATCTACGTCTCTACAAATGACCCAATTTCGTCCTTTTTTTTGTGGCTGAGTAATTCTCCATTTTATATATGTGCCACATCTTCTTTATGCATTTGTCTATCGATGGGCATTTAGGTTGCTTCCATGACGTGGCTATTGTAAATAGTGCTGCAGTGAACATTGGGGTGCATGTGTCTTTTTGAATTATGGTTTTCTCTGGGTATATGCCCAATAGTGGGATTGCTGGGTTATACGGTAATTCTATTTTTAGTTTTTTAAGGAACCTCCATACTGTTCTGCATAGTGGTTGTATCAATTTACATTCCCACCAACAGTGCAAGAGGGTTCCCTTTTCTCCACATGTGGGTTGTCTTTTCATTTTGTTTATGGTTTCCTTTGCTGTGCAAAACCTTTTAAGTTAAATTAGGTCCCATTTGTTTATTTTTGTTTTTATTTTCATTACTCTAGGAGGTGGATCAAAAAAGATATTGCTGTGATTTATGTCAGCGATATATGTATATACGTATACATATATACATATGCAATGTATATGTATACAATGTATACATGTGTATATTTATATACATATATATACACATATACAATATATGTATACATATATTTTAGTTTGCTTGTTTTTTTAATTGAAGTATAGTTGATGTACAATATTATATGTTACAGGTGTACAATATAGTGATTCAATTTTTAAAGGTTATAATCCAGTTATAGTTATTATACAATATTGACTGTATTCCCTGTGTTGTACAATATATCCTTGTACCGTTTTTTATACATAATAGTTCATACTTCTTAATCCTGTACCCCTATCTGGCCCCTCCTTCCTTCCCTCTCCCCATTGATAAACACTAGTTCTCTATATCTGTTTTGTTATAGTCACCAGTTTGTTTTATTTTTTAGATTCCACATAAAAGTGATATCATACATTTTTTGATGATGGCCATTCTGACTGGTGTGAGATGATATCTCAAACTTATTTCGCTTATCATAATACCCTCCAAGTCCATCCATGTTGTTTCAAATGGCAAAATTTCATTATTTTTATGGCTGAGTGGTATTCCATTGTACATATGTACCACATCTTCTTTATCCAGTCATCTGTTGATGGACACTTAGGTTGCTTCCATATCTTGGCAATTGTAAATAATGCTGCTGTGAACATTGGGGCACATCTATCTTTTTGAATTAGTGTTTTGGTTTTTTGGGGGTATATACTCAGGAATGGAATTGCTGGGTCATATGGTAGTTCTATTTTATTTTTTTTTTTAGCGGAACGCAGGCCTCTCACTGTTGTGGCGTCTCCCATTGCGGAGCACAGGCTCTGGACGCGCAGGCTCAGAGCAGGCGGACTCTCAACCACTGTGCCACCGGGGAAGCCCTATTTTTAGTTTTTTGAGAAACCTCCATACTGTTTTCCACAGTGGCTGCACCAAGTTATATTTCCACCAACAGTATATAAGAATTCCCTTTTCCCCACATCCTTGCCAACATTATTTGCATTCTTTTTGATGATAGCCATTCTGACACGTGTGAGGTGATAGCTCATTGTGGTTTTGGTTTGCATTTCCCTGATGATTAGTGATGTTCAGCATCTTTTCATGTGCCTGTTGAGTGCTGCCTATATTTTCCTCTAAGAGTTGTATAGTATCCGGCCTTACATTTAGGTCTTTAATCCATTTTGAGTTTATTTTTGTGTATGGTGTTAGGGAGGGTTCTAATTTCACTCTTTCACATGTAGCTGTCCAGTTTTCCCAGCACCACTTATTGAAGAGACTGTCTTCTCTCCATTGTATATTCTTGCCTCCTTTGTCATAGATTAGTTGACCATAGATGTGTGGGTTTATCTCTGGGCTTTCTCTCCTGTTCCATTGATCTATATTTCTGTTTTTAATGCCAGTACCAAACTGTTTTGATTACTGTAGCTTTGTAGTATAGTCTGAAGTCAGGGAGGCTGATGCCTCCAGCTCCGTTTTTCTTTCTCAAAATTGCTTTGGCTATTCAAAGCAATTTGTCTTTTGTGTTTCCATACAAATTGTAAAATTTTTTGTTGTAATTCTGTGAAAAATGCCATTAGTAATTTGATAGGGATCGCATTGAATCTGTAGATTGCTTTGGGTAGTATAGTCATTTTGACAATATTGATTCTTCCAGTCCAAGAACATAGTACATCTCTCCATCTGTTTGTGTCATCTTTGATTTCTTTCATCAGCATCTTATAGTTTTCTGAGTACAGGTCTTTTGCCTCCTTAGGTAGGTTTATTCCTAGGTATTTTATTCTTTTTGTTGCAATGGTAAATGAGAGTGTTTCCTTAATTTCTCTTTCTGATCTTTTGTTGTTAGTGTATAGGAACGCAAGAGATTTCTGTGTATTAATTTTGTATCCTGCAAATTCACTGATGAGCTCTAGTAATTTTCTTGTAGTGTCTTTAGGATTCTCTGTGTATAGTATCATGTCATCTGCAAACAGTGACAGTTTTACTTCTTCTTTTCCAATTCGGATTCCTTTTATTTCTTCTCTGATTGCCGTGGCTAGAAATTCCAAAACTGTGTTGAATAAAAGTGGCAAGAGTGGACATCCTTGTCTTGTTCCTGATCTTAGAGGAAATGCTTTCAGTTTTTCACCATTGAGAATGATACTGGCTGTGGGTTTGTCTTATATGGCCTTTATTATGTTGAGGTAGGTTCCCTCTGTGCCCGCTCTCTAGAGAGTTTTTATCGTAAATGGTTGTTGGATTTTGTCAAAAGCTTTTTCTGCATCTATTGAGATGATCATATAGTTTTTATTCTTCAGTTTGTTAATGTGGTGTATCACATCGACTGATTTGCATATATTGAAGAGTCCTTGCATCCTGGGATAAATCCCACTTGATCATGGTGTATGATCCTTTTAAGGTGTTGTTGGATTCTGTTTGCTAGTATATTCTTTTTATCATCTTTATTAGCATATAATTGCTTTACAGTGGTGTGGTAGTTTCTGCTTTATAACAAAGTGAATCTGCTATACATATATCCCTATATCTCCTCCCTCTTGCGTCTCCCTCCCACTCTCCCTATCCCACCCCTCTAGGTGGTCACAAAGCACTGAGCTAATCTCCCTGTGCTACGTGGCTGCTTCCCACCTAGCTATCGGTGTTACGTTTGGTAGTGTATATATGTCCATGCCACTCTCTCACTTCGTCCCAGCTTACCCTTCCTCCTCCCTGTGTCCTCAAGTCCATTCTCTACATCTAGTTCAGCCTTGGAAGGTTATACCTTTCTAAGAATTTGTCCATTTCTTCCAAGTTGTCTATTTTATTGGTGTATAGTTGCTTGTAGTCTGTTATTTTCCTTCATACTTCTGTGGTGTCATTTGTTACTTAACCTTTTTCATGTCTAATTTTATTGATTTGAGCCCTCTCCCATTTTTCCCTGATGAGTCTCTAGCTAAAGGTTTATCAATTTTGTTTATCTTTTCAAAGAACCAGCTTTTAGTTTCATTGATCTTTTTATTGTTTTCTTTGTCTCTATTTCATTTATTTCTGCTGTGATCTTTGTGATTTCTTCTACTCACTTTGGGTTTTGTTTGTTCTTCTTTCTCTAGTTCCTTTAGGTCTAAGGTTAGGTTGTTTATTTGAGATTTTTCTTGTTTCCTGAGGTAAGATTGTATGCTGTAAACTTCCCTCTTAAAACTGCCTTTGCTGCATCCCATAGGTTTTGGATTGTCATGTTTTCGTCATTTGTCTCTAGGTATTTTTTGATTTCGTCTTTGATTTCTTCAGTGATGCATTGGTTGTTTAGTAACATATTGTTTAGCCTCCATGTGTTTGTGTTTTATAATTTTTTTTCTCTGTAATTGATTTCTAATCTCATAGCATTGTGGTCGGAAAGGATGCTTGATATGATTTCAGTTTTCTTAAATTTACCGAGGCTTGATTTGTTTCCCAAGATGTGATCTGTCCTGCAGAATGTTCAGTGTGCACTTGTGAAGAAAGTGTATTCTGCTGTTTTCGGATGGAATGCCCTATAAATATCAATTAAATCCATCTGGTGTGATGTATCATTTAAGGCTTGTGTTTCCCTGTTGATTTTCTGTTTGGATGATCTGTCCATTGGTGTAAGTGGGGTGTTAAAGTCCCCCACTGTTATTGTGTTACTGTTAATTTCCCCTTTTATGGCTGTTGGCGTTTGCTTTATATATTGAGGTGCTCCTATGTTGGGTGCATATATATTTACAATTGTTATATCTTCTTCTTGGATTGATCCCTTGATCATTATGTAGTGTCCTTTCTTATCTCTTGTAACAGTCTGTTTTGTCTGATACAAGTATTGCTACTCCAGCTTTCTTTTGATTTCCATTGCATGGAATCTCTTTTTCCATCCCCTCACTTTCAGTCTATGTGTGTCTCTTGGTCTGAAGTGGGTCTCTTGTAGACAGCATATATACTGGTCTTGTTTTTGTATCCATTCAGCCAGTCTGCATCTTTTGGTTGGAGCATTTAATCCATTTACATTTAAGGTAATTATCGATATGTTTGTTCCTATTGCCATTTTTTTAATTGTTTTGGATTTGTTTTTGTTGGTATTCTTTCTTCCCTTTTTCTTTTGTTACCTTCTCTTATGGTTTGATGACTATCTTTAGTGTTGTGTTTGGGTTGCTTTTTCTTTTTTGTGTGTGTATCTATTTTAGTGTTTTGGTTTGCAGTTCCCATGAGGTTTTGATGTAGCAGTCTGCATACAAGGTTGTTTTAAGTTGTGGTCTCTTGATTTCAAATGCAGTTCCCATATTCTGCATTTGTAGTCTCCTCATGGTTGCTGGTTTTGACATCATATTTGTGTATGGGTGATTTCCTACTTAATTACTTTATGTTTGCATTTACCAGTGAGCTTTCCCATTTGTGATTTTCTTATTTCTAGTTGTGGCCTCTTTTTTTTACCCGCCCCCCCCCAGAGAAGTTCCTTTAGCATTTGTTGTAATGCTAATTTGGTGATGCTGAATTCTCTTAGCTTTTGCTTGTCTGTAAAGCTTTTGATTTCTCCGTCAAATCTGAATGAGAGCCTTGCTTGTTAGAGTATTCTTGGTTGTAGGTTTTTCCCTTTCATCACTTATACTCCAATAAAGATATTTAAAAGGCACACATATATATATATATATATATATGTATGTATATCTCATGACACTCTCTTCTGGCCTTCAAGAGTTTCTGCTGAAAAATAAAAAAATAAAAAAGAGTTTCTGCTGAAAAATTAGCTGATGACCTTATAGGGATTCCCTTGTATGTTATTTGTTGCTTTTCCCTTGTTGCTTTTCTGTTTTTACTATAATGTGAATGTTGGTGCATTTAATGTCCCAGAAGTCTCTGAGACTGTCCTCATTTCTTTTCATTCTTTTTTCTTTATACTGTTCTGTGGCAGTGATTTCCACCGCTCTGTCTTCCAGCTCACTTATTCGTTCTTCTGCCTCAATTATTCTCCTACTGATTCCTTATGGTGTGTTTTTCATTTCACTTACTGTGTTGTTCATCTCTGTTCTTTAAATCTTTTGTCTCTTTGTTAAACATTTCTTGTATCTTCTTGGTCTGTGCCTACATTCTTTTTCTGAGATTTTGAATCATTACTCTGAATTCTTTTTCAGGTAGATTACCTGTCTCTAAAGGAGCTTGAATTTAAATGTGAAGGTCCTAAGACCCCCAGCCCACTCCCCAAGCCTCTCACCTGTGAAGGCGACTGGGTGCCCCTGCAGGGGACTGTTGTCAAGTTAGTCCATACCCATGAGCACTCATTGCTCTTGGGGCTTGTGGCCAACGTCTGAAGGACTGAGAAGTCTTCATGATGTGCGCAGGATTGTGTTGGATGCCTGTGGTCTGGACCCTGGAAGTGTGGTGGCCCCAGCCTTCCAGCACCTCGGCTCCCCACCAGGGTGCTTGCTAGGACCAGGCTCAGCTGTTTAGGAGGCTTGGGAGACCCATGGGTTGCTTCTTCAGGGCCAGGGGACAGCAGCAGGACTGGACATGGGAGGTGGGGGCATCCCAGCCCAGCATGTCACTGACCTGGCTTCTCCCCACACAGCCCAGAGCACGCGGAGCCAGAGGTCCAGGTGGTGCCAGGGTCCGGCCAGATCATCTTCCTGCCCTTCACCTGCATTGGCTACACCGCCACCAACCAGGACTTCATCCAGCGCCTGAGCACGCTCATCCGGCAGGCCATCGAGCGGCAGCTACCTGCTTGGATTGAGGCTGCCAACCAGCGAGAGGAGGGCCAGGGCGAGCAGGGCGAGGATGATGAGGAGGAGGAGGAGGATGTTACTGAGAACCGCTACTTTGAAATGGGGCCTCCGGATGTGGAGGAAGAGGAAGAGGGTGGGCCAGGAGAGGAAGAGGAAGAAGAGGAAGAAGAAGAGGAGGAGGAGGAGGGCGAGGAGGAGCGCCTGGCTCTGGAGTGGGCCCTGGGCGCAGATGAGGACTTCCTGCTGGAGCACATCCGCATCCTCAAGGTGCTCTGGTGCTTCTTGATCCACGTGCAGGGCAGCATCCGCCAGTTTGCTGCCTGCCTCGTGCTCACGGACTTCGGCATCGCCGTCTTTGAGATCCCGCACCAGGAGTCGAGGGGCAGCAGCCAGCACATCCTCTCCTCCCTGCGCTTTGTGTTCTGCTTCCCGCACGGCGACCTCACCGAGTTCGGCTTCCTCATGCCGGAGCTGTGCCTGGTGCTCAAGGTGCGTCACAGCGAGAACACACTCTTCATCATCTCAGACGCCGCCAACCTGCACGAGTTCCACGCTGACCTGCGCTCTTGCTTCGCCCCGCAGCACATGGCCATGCTGTGCAGCCCTGTGCTCTATGGCAGCCACACCAGCCTGCAGGAGTTCCTGCGCCAGCTGCTCACCTTCTACAAGGTGGTGGGCGGCTGCCAGGAGCGCAGCCAAGGCTGCTTCCCCGTGTACCTGGTCTACAGTGACAAGCGCATGGTGCAGACAGCCGCCGGGGACTACTCGGGCAACATCGAGTGGGCCAGCTGCACGCTGTGCTCTGCCGTGCGGCGCTCCTGCTGTGCACCCTCTGAGGCTGTCAAGTCCGCTGCCATCCCCTACTGGCTGCTGCTCACACCCCAGCACCTCAACGTCATCAAGGCCGACTTCAACCCCATGCCCAATCGCGGCACCCACAACTGCCGCAACCGCAACAGCTTCAAGCTTAGCCGTGTGCCGCTCTCCACTGTGCTTCTGGACCCCACACGCAGCTGCACTCAGCCGAGGGGCGCCTTCGCAGACGGCCACGTGCTTGAGCTGCTTGTGGGCTACCGCTTTGTCACCGCCATCTTTGTGCTGCCCCATGAGAAGTTCCACTTCCTGCGCATCTACAACCAGCTGCGGGCCTCACTGCAGGACCTGAAGACTGTAGTCATCGCCAAGACCCCTGCAACCGGGGGCAGGCCTCAGAGCCCCCCTGTGGATGGCCAGGCTGCCGAGGACGGGGCCCGGTAAGACCGGGCATGGGCTTTTGGGGGTCAGGGGGCGGGAGGCCGGCTGAGACCACTCACCTCACCCAGATCTCCAGCACCCCCTCAGCATTGCCTTTGGCTCCCTCGGGCTTGGTGCTGGGCTGCTCCTTATCTTCCAAGGCTTCAGAAGAGGCCCAGGAAAGCTGTCCTTCCACAAAGCCAGGCTGGCCCAGTTCTCTGCCATTTAGAGTCCTGTGTGGCTGGGTCCCCAGGCTCCTGCTCCCACCTTGCCTGGCCCTCTCCACTGGGTCCAAGCATGGCCTCTAGGCATCACCCACGCCTCCTCGCCTCCAGGCTCGCAGTCCCGTGGCTGGCTCTGTGAGCCAGGGGGCTGCTTCAGGCACCACCTGCCTCTGACCCCCAGCTCCAAGCCCGTACCCTTTGGTGAGCCACACACGCCTTCTCAGGAAGACCTGGGTTGCTCAGGGCCCTTCTCTGTGTGTAATTTTGTGAGTCCGTTCCAAAGGAAGCTGTTGGCTGAGAGCAGCAAGGTTTGAGTGTGTGAGCTGGGTGGTCACTTTGTGCAAAGCTCCTTTTCTTCTGGGCGGAGAGTGAAGTGCAGAGAGGGGAGGAGTTGGCAGCCCTGTCCTCTTTTTTTTTTTTAATTTATTTTTGGCTGCATTGGGTCTTCGTTGCTGCGTGTGGGCTTTTTCTAGTTGCGGTGAGCGGGGGCTACTCTTCACTGCTGTGCGCAGGTTTCTCCTTGTTGTGGCTTCTCTTGTTGCAGAGCACAGGCTCTAGGTGCGTGGGCTTCAGTAGTTGCGGCACGCGGGCTCAGTAGTTGCAGCTCGTGGGCTCTAGAGCGCAGGCTCAGTAGTTGTGGTGCACAGGCTTAGTTGCTCTGCGGCATGTGGGATCTTCCCAGACTAGGGCTCGAACCCGTGTCCCCTGCATTGGCAGGTGGATTCTTAACCACTGCTCCACCAGGAAAGCCCAGCCCTGTCCTCTTCTTCCTTACTCTCCTTCCCCTGCTCCTGCCCCTGAGCCTGGCTTCTCTCAGGGCCGCCTGGGGTTGGCATATAATGGCTTGTGTGGGGCCATGGTCACACCCACAGGTTCACCTGTGCCTGGGGTTCAAGAGGCACCCTGTGCCCTTCAGGGTGCCCCTTTCTCCTATTACTGCTCCCAACTTCATGTATGCTGGGGCTTCCCTACCTGGGCAAGAAAGCCCTTTGTTTATTGGCCTTCCTGTCCCAGGAGACACGGTGTAGCTCACTTTCTCTTCCATCCTGGTGGACAGTGGAGACCCTGCCCTCACCCCAACATCTCACAGGGCATGCCTTCTCTCTCCAACCCAGCCCCTCAACTGATGCTCCCAAAGGTTATCCAGCATCTTCCTGGCTGAATCAGGGACCCCGTCTTATGCCCAGCTCAAGTTCCATGCTCTCCATAGAGACCCTTGATGCCTCCAGGTACTGGAGAGCCCCTTATGCCAGAGGCGGCCTTGCATGGCCATCTCTCCGTCTCCCTGCCCCTATGATGAGGCTTCAGATGGTGACACTGTGTCTCAGTTACCCTGCCACCCTCAAGCCTGGCTGGACCCTGCCCACAGTAGGGACTGCATGCAGAAAGCAGGCGCTCTGCTTCACCCCAGCAGATGCATCTCTGCCCCAAGACAGCAGGAGGACAGCCCAGAGGGTTTGGGGGCATTTGGCCCAGTGCAGGATCAGGGCCCCAGGGATCTCTTTCAACAGCTGGACTGTCCAGTTGAGAGGATGCCATCCAGGCCTCCCCACCAGCATGAGCTTGGGCATGTAGGCTGGTGGCAGGGAGCTCCAGACTTCTGTGAGGGTTCTTTCTGAGTTTGTTTGATCTCATGCTTGGAACAGACCAGAGAAAACCCAGTGTGGCCACATGCAGTGGTGGCCGAGTGGGGTGAGATCCCGGGCTACCTGAGGAGGCCTCGAAGGCAAACTGAGGAGCAGTTTGAGTATTTGGTTCTCATCTCCATGTTCCCCAAGGTCCCAGCCCTGGGCACCTTGGTCTGTGCTCTGGACTCTGTAGTGGCATTTCTGACACCTTTACCACCTTCTCAAAATGATTTTTCAGCCCATGAGCCACATCTGTCTTTCTCAGCCCTGCCCTATCTTCCCATCTCCCGCCGAAGAGAAAGGGTCCCGGCACTTTCTCTCTGCTCTTTGGTCTTCCCATGAGGAACCAAGATGAAATCCCCAAATGACCCCAGAGGTGGTGTGTGGTACATGCGTTTCCCTCACACTGAGGTTACACGTGGGATGTGAATCTGTATTTGGGACTCATGTGTTAATATGGTTTTTCTTGGGGGATTGGGAGATGCAGCAATGAGCAGCATCTCCAGGAGGTCCCGGCAGAGGCTCCAGCTCCAGCCCCAGCCCCAGCGGAGGTCCCAGCTCTAACCCCAGCAAAGACCCCAGCTCCGGCAGAGCCCTCAGTGCCAGCTTTGGTCCCAGCGGAGGCCCCAGCCTCAGCAGAGACCCCTTTGGAGGCCTCAGTGGGGGCCTCAGCCCCGGCAGCGGAGGCCCCAGCACAAGTGGAGGCCCCCGCCCAGTACCCAAGTGAGCACTTGATCCGGTCCACGTCAGAGGAGAATCAGATCCCTTCGCACCTGCCCGCCTGCCCGTCACTCCGGCACATCGCCAGCCTGCAGGGGAGCGCCATCGTCGAGTTCTTCCACAGCAGTGTTGCCGAGGTAGGGCCAGCGCGCCTGTGGAGGAAGGTGGCACTGTCGTCCTGGGGCCCTGGCAGGCTCATCTTGGGGTTAGCCTCAGGTTCCCAGACTTATGTGTGCTGGCTTTCCCCCAGCTTCAGCTGTTCACAGCTTTGAGGGCCTGAGTAGGGAGAACCTGGGGTGCCCTTCCCTGGCCAGTTGTTCCCTCCATCACCGCCTCCTCCTGTGGCCATTCCTAGCCTCGGGCCCCGGGCAGACCCCACGGCACACCGTCTCCCATCCCTCACCAACTTCGGAGTTTATAAATACGTTGACGAGACACAGTAGAGGTCCCATGCCTCCCCATTCAAGGCTGTGGGCCTGTCCCTGGGACGGCAGGTCACTGGGTAGTGGGGCTGGTGGAGGCCACCCTCCGCAGAGGCCTGCAGGAGGAGCTGTGTGCCCCGGCCGCCCTGCTCTCCTGCAGGCCCCAACCCGGCCCCTCTGTGTCCAGGTGGAAAACGAGGAGCTGCGGCACCTCCTGTGGTCGTCGGTGGTGTTCTACCAGACCCCGGGGCTAGAGGTGACCGCCTGCGTGCTGCTCTCCACTAAGGCCGTGTACTTTGTGCTGCACGATGGCCTCCGCCGCTACTTCTCGGAGCCGCTGCAGGGTGGGCACTGGGGCCTGAGGGGATGGGCGGGGTTCTGTCTCTAGAGCCCCTGTGCCACATCAGGCAGCAGCGATTTGGCTGCACTGGGCCAAGAATCTATTTTCTGAGGAAGGGGGGTGATGACAGCACTTTCCTCCTGGAGCTGTCACATGGGATGCGAGGCCAGGCGTGAAAGCGCCCAGTAAGGCCCTGTGAGTGCCCGGGACCCAGGCGTGCTGGGGGGGGTGTTGGGCAGCCTCTGCCCCTTGGGGCCTTGGTGGGTGCCTTAGCTAGTGCCCTGTCCTAGGGCTCCTGGTGTCTTCAGCATACCAGGCAAGGCTCAGACTGTAAAACACGTTTCCCCGAGGCCATGTGTGCTCAGAGGTGGTGGGGGCTCCTTGCCAGGCCTCAGTGGGCCAGGCCATCAAGGGGGGCCGTTCCTGTTCCACGCAGCTGCACACCTGGGAACCTTGTGCTCACCCAGCACGGCCACCACCATGTTCTCTCCCTTTCTGTCTACCACAGATTTCTGGCATCAGAAAAACGCCGACTACAACAACAGTCCCTTCCACATCTCTCAGTGCTTTGTTTTAAAACTCAGCGACCTGCATGTAGTCAACGTTGGACTCTTTGACCAGTATTTCCGGCTGACGGGTGAGTGGCCACTGTGCTTTTGTCCTATTTTGGGTGAAGGCCAGTGTCACCAGTGGGCTTCCACCTTCATATGTGGGTGCATTATCGCAGGCAGAGTTTATCTGCTCAAAAGCCAGTTCACCGGAGCGGGAGGAAGCAGCTTCAGGAACTGCTGAGAGGGCAGAACTCACCCTTCAGGACTTGGAGCGAGAGGCTGGGGACAGAGGCAGCAAAGTGCTGGGTGGGCGGGCAGAGTGGGCCCTGGGCTCACGGGCAGGATGTTTCTGACTCATACTTCCTGAAGAGAGAAAGCTAAGCTCTTTCCCTAATGCCTCTGTATCCCCTTCCAGAAAAATGTTACAGCCCTTCCGGCCTGAGAAATGGCCGTCTCCCCAGGCCCCGTGATGCTTCCTCAAGTGGGTCCTCCTGACCCTGGCTCTGTGGTCCTCAGGTCCAGGCTAACCTGCTAGAGACTAGAGACGGCTCCAGGGGTGGGGATGGGGCTGGGGGGAGTAGCAGCCTGCAACCGTGCCCGGCCCCTTCTCCCGCAGGCTCCTCTCCGGCGCAGGTGGTTACATGCTTGACACGGGACAGCTACCTGACACACTGCTTCCTCCAGCACCTCATGGCCGTGCTCTCCTTGCTGGAACGCACACCCTCACCTGAGCCTGTCGACAAAGACTTCTACTCTGAGTTTGGAAACAAGACCACAGGTATCCCCACCCAGCTCGGGTCTCCTCGCCAACCCCAAGGGCTGCAGCAGGCCCCGGAACAACCTCTCTGTGCCGCAGCACCCTCTCTGCTTCTAGCTCTCTCTCTCTCTCTCTTTTTCTGCTTAGTCAGCTAGGGTTTTCCATGGCTTTTCCATGGCAGAGTCTCTGGCCCGGCAAATCCACAACCGTTCAGCATCTCAGTGTCTGCTCTTCTCTGAGCTGCTGGCCTGAGGGTCTCTGCCTGAGGGTGGGGGCTTGGAGTGCTCTCTCCCACTTCTGACAGACACGTGACTCATGCTGCTGTCTCTGGGTGGCTTGGGGCTGCTGGTGAACCACCACAGGCCAGTTCCAAGCTGCAGCCCCGGTGGCATCTCTCTCTGCAGGGAAGATGGAGAACTATGAGCTGATCCACTCAAGCCGTGTCAAGTTCACCTACCCCAGTGAGGAGGAGGTCGGGGACCTGACATTCACTGTGGCCCAGAAGGTGGCTGACCCAGAGAAGGCGCCATCCCTCAGCATCCTGCTGTACGTGCAGGCCTTCCAGGTGGGCACACCACTATCTGGGCGCTGCAGGGGCATGTTGCGCCCCAAAACGCTCCTGCTCACCAGCGCCGAGATCTTCCTCCTGGACGAGGACTTCGTCCACTACCCGCTGCCCGAGTTCGCCAAAGAGCCGCCACAGAGGGACCGGTACCGGCTGGACGACGGCCGCCGCATCCGGGACCTGGACCGCGTGCTCATGGGCTACCAGACATACCCACAGGCCCTCACCCTGGTCTTTGACGACGTGCAGGGCCACGACCTCATGGGCAGCGTCACCCTGGACCACTTTGGGGAGGTGCCAGGTGGCCCGGCTAGAGGCGGCCAGGGCCGTGAGGTCCAGTGGCAGGTGTTTGTCCCCAGCGCTGAGAGCCGGGAGAAGCTCATCTCGCTGTTGGCCCGCCAGTGGGAGGCCCTTTGTGGCCGGGAGCTGCCCGTGGAGCTCACTGGCTAGCCCGGGTTGTGGCTGGCCCTTGCCACCCGCCGTGTCTGGCCTGGTGTCCACTCAGGGCCGGGAAGCAGGCTTTCTTTGCTTTTTTAAAATGTGTTCTCTTCTCTTTCGGTACCTTTGTTTGATTGTCCTCCCAGAGAATGTGAACATGTGTGTTCAGTTGGTTCTCAGCCTCCCGCGGATCTGCTGCCTGCCCCTGGTGCCACGTGGCCAGGCACACCAGTTTCGTGTCTTTCGTGGGACCGTTGTTAACATGTGGCGCCGTGGGTCTGGTTTACTCTTCTACGTGTCCTTTCCCGAGATGTTAAGTTCAGTCTTGTTGCTGTTGCTGTCATTGTGGGCACTTGCTGCTAATTATGAAGCTGGCAGAGAAATGCACATTGAAAGCTCCCGCTCCATGCAGTTTTCCAAAGGGGAGGCCTCTCCTGGTCCAGAGAAGTGGGAGAGCCCCATGGGGGCAGGAGTCCCCCAGGCCTTGGGGCTGAGAGGGCTGGGAGCAGGGGACCTAGAGCTGCCAGCACCAAGTGTGATTCCTGTTGCCTATTTTCTCTATTCCAGTAAAGCCAAGTTTGACACAGTCTGGGTCTTTTATTTCAAGGGCCACTGGGGTCCCAGCAGGGCATTGGTTCAGGGCGTGGTTGGCCTGAGGGGGAGAGGGTGCCTAGAGATGCAAGAAGGTCTTGGGGTAAAGGAAGAGGGGAGAAGCCTGTGAAGGGCAAAGGGAGCGCTCTCCCAGGGCCAGATGCTGGATGGGTGTGTCTGGAGCCTGGGACAGGGGAGGTGTGAGGGGATCTTTGGACAGGGCCGTGCTGGGCTGTGGCTAAACCAGGAGCCTCAGGGCAAATGAGAGGAATGAAGCTCCTCAGGTGCCCCTGGCACACCGGCTGCTGCCCTGCCAACCCTCAGATCAGGAATGTCACACCCGACCTGTTGTGAGGGTTAGGCCTGGAGTCTGGGACTGCTTACTCTGTGGGGTCCAGGGGTCTCACCAGCATGGCCTGCAGAGGAGGTGTCCCCAGCGGTGGATAGTGGGGAGGAGGGCTCTGTGCTGTCCGTGTCTGGGTTCATGTCCTGAGAGATGGTTGCTTCAGGGAGCTCTGCTGAGCTAGGATGTGGGATTTCTTTGGGAGCCAGCCCCTGTGCCCAGTCCCTCCTCAACCCATTTCTACCCCATAGCAGGGCCCCTGAGGCCCACTTACTTTCTCTCATCCTGGCCAGTCAGGAGCCTTCGGCCCTAAGGCTGCAGGACCGTTTCGGCCCAGCAGTATTGGGGATGGGGGAGGGGCCAGCCAGGTTCCCAGGCCTGCTTCTCCTCATTTTTCCCTTCGTGCCAGCAGAGTGGGGATCCTTGCCTGGAGGACCCATCACCATCAGGAAGGCTGTGGTGGATGGGAGGAGCCACCAAGGGGAGGGGAGGGTCTCTGCATTCACCTACCCCCAGCCAGATCTCAAAGACCAGCACCATGGCCCCTCAGCTGATGGGGGAGGGACTGCCCCCAACCAGACCTTTATCAAAAACCTGTACAGATGGGCCACCTGCCTGTCTCCCATCGGTTATGTCATACATAAATGGGGATTTATAGACCAGAGGCAGGGTCCTCCATGCATAGGCCTTACCACCTAGACTGCTGTTCCCAGGTCCCACAGCCCAACAGTTAGCAGCCGACCCCAGCCTGGGTCCGTGAGGACAGGACCTAATGGGGGGGGGTCCGTGCAATGTAGTGGGGGGAAGGGTGCCCCACAGGCAGCAGACCTGGGGTTGGATCTTCACACTGGTTAGCTGAGTGATCTTAGACAAATTCCCTAGCCCCTTTGAGCGTCCGTTTCCCCACCAGTAACAGGATAATAAAAGTGCCTGCATTCATTCAGCCCACAAATCTGAAGTGAGCATCCATGCGTGAACCAGCCCGGCACCTTCCCTGCTCTCCCATAGCTGACATTCCAGCGGGGGACAGAAAATAAACTAGTGTCAGCTGGTGGCCAGTGCTACGAGGAGGTGAAGGCTGGAGACCTTTGACCTGAGGCTGAACCTTGTGGTGAGTCCTGTGAGGATCTGGGGTAACGGCAGCACCCAGGGAGCTCGCTCTGTGGTTATGGAGTAGAAAAGCCTGTGGTGGAACAGAGTTGGGGCTGTGGAGAGCAGGCAACCAGGTCAGAGAGGCTGGCCCGCTGTGGAGAGGGATGCGGGGCACAGGGGGCAAGCCTCAGGGCTGAGTGGAGAATGGATTGGGAAGGGAGGGCTACTGGCAGCAAGGAGGCCTCTCTGGGCGAGAAGGGCGATGCGGGGACACGTGGGGGATGGGGATCCTGGGCAGTGGAGGCCGAGCAGGGCAGGTGAAGGGGAGCAGCCTGATGACTGTCCACTTAGCAGGGAGTCGGAGGCCTGCACGTGCCCTCAGCAGCTGGAAAGGTAGAGGCAGATGGACCTGATTCAGAGGCTGCCGTCTCCCCCAGGCACCAGAACCCCCCAGAGTTTCTGAATGAAACATGCTGGGCTTGCAGGTACTTGGGGTTGGGGAGTTGTTTGCATCTGCTCCTGAGTGTGCTTCACAACCTCTGAAACACCCCAGGCTTGTGGCTAATGGTGGGCTTGGAGGCTGACGCCAGGAGGAGGGTCCTGGGCCAGGAAGCCCCAAGCTGGGCCCAGGCGTCCATGCAGGGGTCAGTGGCCAGCACCTTCCCTTCCGCCTGCAGGCTGCTGATACGCAGGAGGAAATCCTGGCGGGTTCCTGTGGGGGTGAGCTGGCGGGGCCTCCCGGCTGCTTTTAAAGCGCCCGCCCTCCCTGTCTTGCCTGCCCGCCCTGTGCCTGCTTCCTAGAGCTCATTCTCCACGCCGGCTGCCCCAGTTCTGTCCTGGACAGCGTGCCCGCCAGCCACCACCAGCCATGGCAGGGCCTCGGGACCACTTCCTGCTCTGCCTCCTGGTCCTCTGTCTGGCAGCCTTCAGCTTCATCGGGGGGCAGAAGGTGAGTGTGAGCCGGTCGTGGGGGACATGACATCCAGGCCCTCCCAGCCAGTGGCAGGAGCAGGGAGGGAGTGCTCATGGATCAGGCACGGGGCTGGGGACACACAGGGCAGCTGGTTCTTGTCTGACCTTCTCTGAGCTGGACAGGGGGCTGGGCTCTTGTGCCCACCTCCCCAGGCTGAGGTCTGTGTCTCGCTGCTTGGGGTGGCAGGGATGTGTCAGCCTGCACCTGTGTCCGGCTAGCCAGCCGGGCGGTGTGGGCAGCCGTCCCAGGTCTCCCCAGCCTGAGGGTAGGGTATACAGAGCCAGGCCCATCCCCCTGCCCGGACTGAGGCCCGGTGTCTCTGTGGCCCTGGATTGGGGATGGGAGATGTGATCACCCCCAACCCTCGCAGGGCTGACAAACTGAGAGGCTCATGTGGACCATGTGTAGGCATGCTGGGTGTGTGTGCATGTGTGTGTGCCCAGAGGCAGAATGAGGTCTACTCACCCCCAGTCCCTCTGGGCAAACAGCAGCCAACAATAAGGCCCTCAAGCCTAAGAGCTGCTGTTCAAGTGCACAGCCCTGGGCACACCCAGCATCATCCCCTCAAGCCATCCCAGCCCCTGAGCAGTGGGCCCTGTTATTCTCCGCTTGAGGAAGCCAAAACCCAAGGATGATAGAGACAAGTTGGTCCAACTCCAGAGCCACGCTCCAGACCGCCATCTGCGGTTCCCCCTCTGGCCATGAGGGAGGAGACGACGGTCCCAGTGTGTGGCTGTCAGGTCCACGTGCACAAGCCCCCTTTGGGATGCCTGTCTGCAGATCCACCCAAGCCCCATAGTAGGGATATTTTCCCAACTGGAGTTTCTGTAAGAGCCTCCCACCCTAGGCCTGGAGACAGAGTCACCTGGCTGGGGCCTGCCTCCAGGTGAAGGACCCTCTCCTGTGAGGCCAAGTTCTCTTGGGGCAGCTGCTAGTGTCCCCAAATCACTAACAGGCAGACTGAGGTCCCGAGAGGAAAAGGACTTGCCCAGGATCCCACTGCCAGGCAGAGCCAGGACAGAGACCCAGGCCCTGTGCTACCCTGGGGCTTGCTCTCATCGGCCTTGTGGTCTGGTGAGGGGCCTCACCAGCTTCAGGGCCAAGTCAGGGTTGGGAACGGGCAGATCTGAGGTTGAAAAAGTGACAGTGATGGTGGAAGAGCCAAGGGTTTCAGGCTGTGCTTCAGGTGGTTCCTGCTCCCTCCCTGCCTCAGTTTCCCCATGTGTACAATGCAAGGGAATTTCGAAGGCCATCTCCTTATGTTCTTGTGACAGGGGTCTATGAGGGGCCTCAGCCTGGGAGTTTTTACTTGTCACAGACCACCTCTAAGTCTGCCTTCTGGGGCTGGGGCTCAGACCTCCTGGGCCAGGGAAGAGGGCCCTGGGGGTTCTTGTCAGGGACGCAGCGACGCTGGCCTCTCACTCACCCTCAGTCCCTCAGCACTACCGGCACCTTGTGTAGCACGAGATCCACTGTAAACATTAGGAAACCGAGGCTCTAAGGGGAAGGGATGACTTCTGGGTCACATAGCTAGTGAGGAGCAGAACTCAAACACAGGAAGGTTCAGGCAGTAGAGGCAGAGAAGGCTTCCTGGAGGACGGGGCTTAGCACCTGTCTATTCAAGTCTTTCACAAGTGCCTCCTCTGCTAGGTGTATGCTGGTGCAGGTGAAGCCTGTGGTCTCAAGCTGGGGTTAGAAGGGAGAGGAGCATTGATCTTGGGCAGGGGGAAGTAGTTTGGGAGGTCCCTTCCCATCTGAGGGAGTTTGGGTTCTGGGCCCTGGACCCCAGCTTGGGGGAACTTCTTCCACCTTCTCACAACAGGCTAACACCTCGTGTCTCCTCAACTTCCCCAGCAGTGTCTCTATGGGATGCAGACATTGCAAAATCAGTTCTGGATTAGGACAGGGAGGGGAGCAGCACCCGCCTGGCTCAGACGGGTCCCGAGGTGCCCTAGGGAAGAAGGGAATCTGATTCAGCACTCGGCTGGAATCCAGCCTCACTCCACCCAACGGAACCAGTGGCGAGATTGTCGGCTGGGGCTGATGCTCCTTCCACGCCACCAGGCAGAGGGGGCCTGCATGCCCACTTCCGGTGAGGTCCCAGAGAGAAGTGTGACTTGTCCGCTGGTTTATCCATCCAGCACACAGTTACAGATGCAACAGCTCGTGAATGAGTGTCCACCCCACCACCAGCCACAAGGCTCCAGCTTCCTCCCGTGCTTGTGACTCACCCCCCACTTGACAGGACCGCCCCCTCTGCCCAAGAGTGAGGACAGTGCTCTCTCACTGCCCCTGAGCCCTTATCCAGGGCTGCTCTGAGAACTGGTCCCTGGGCCATTGCGCTGATGCTGGCAGCTGTGTCTGGCTGGCCAGGTGGCCCTCAGGGGAGCCCACCACCTGCAGAGCCTTTGCCCTGAGCCAGCAGCTGCCTGGCCCTGAAATTACCCAACTTCCTAGTCGCTCCCTGGCTCAGCAAAGACCGAGCCTCAGGCTGGGGAATGAGACCACAACATCCAGCCCCACAGCTCGGGCTGAGGCCGCCTGCATCAACTTCCCTCTTTGCAGACCACAGAGGCAGGAGCGGAAAAGGCCAAATCACAGCAGCTGGGAGAGGCCCTGAGACCTTCATGTACACCAGAAAGTACTGAGGCACTATTTCTCCTTTTCTCTGGCTTTGAGAGCCACACATCGGTGATGTGTTCTAGGAAAGAGATGTTCTGGGTTTACTCCCTTTTGGAGCACATTGTGTTCAGCACTTTTTTTTTTCTTTTTTTTTAACATCTTTATTGGGGTATAATTGCTTTACAAGGGTGTGTTAGTTTCTGCTTTATAACAAAGTGAATCAGTTATACATTTCAGCACTTTTTAAGATGAGAACTTCTCAGCTTCTCTAGGCCATGCCCCTCCAAGCCCCTGAAAGCTCTCCTCATCAAAATGCACTTTGCTGTGGTCTTTTCTCCCATTGACAACCAAGAGTTTAGCTTCCATTTCTCCAGGGCCAGTGCTGTAGGTTATTGGGACTTTGTTGCCATAATGGTAGCCCCACTGATGGTGGATTTGGGGGAGGTGTGACAGGCCAGCGAGTGGACTGCAGGCCCAGGGCTTTCTTGGCTCTCAGGTGACCATCTCTTCTCCTGCCCCCACCTCTGTTCTCCATGCAGCAGCCAGAGGGCCCATTTAAAACATAAACGAGTCCTGGGTCTGCTCTGGACTCTACCTCCCCTCACTGGCCTGGCCTGGCCTGGCCCCAGCCCCTCTCCAGCCTCCTCTCTGCCTGTCTCTGTGTGTCTCTGCCTCATCACACATGGCCGTTTGCTTCTTCCCACTTCGTGACTTTTGCCTCTCCTGTCCCCTCTGCTAGGAGCAGTGACCCTGACCAATTTTCATGCATCCTTCAGGTCCCAACTCAATTGTCACCTCCCCAGGAAGCCACCTGGGCCTCCAGCCTGGGTCTTCTCAGTTCTCTCACTCCCAGCACTGCCCATCCAGTGATGGGCAGTGGACCCCTGGGTCCCGGCTGGTGTGTGGGGCTGTGGGCCAGGCCTGGACCAGGGCTCAGGGAATGTGACTGCTTGGCCCAAACTCAGACCCCCTCCCACACGCCTGCTCACACGGGCTGGCCTCGGGCATGGGTCTGGCTGCTGGGTCTCTGACCGCAGGGCACCGAGAGGGCCCTGGGCTGGCCGAGGGGGTCATTTGGGAGTGAGGTGGGGACGTGCTCAGAGCAGAGTGACAACTGGAGGTCCAGCCCCATGGCGCATGGCTGAAGCTCTCATCCTGCCTGTGCCCAGGGGATGGAGGATGGCGTCAACCGTGTTCTCCTCCCCAATAGTGTCAGCCTGTCATTTAGTGTTTATGTTTAAATGAAAGGGTGAATGAGCACTAGCTTGAGAGTCTAGGTTAAAGTTCCTGGGTGGCTACAGGCGAGGGCCACCCTTCTGGGGTTCAGCTTCCTCCTTTGAATCACCCAGGGTGGAACAAGAGGGCCACAGAAGGCAGAGACCCTGAGGCTTCTGGGAGTGCCTCCAGGCCCCCGGGCAGAGGCAGAGGTGTGTGGCTGTGGACATAGAGACACACTGTGGCAGGGACAGCCTGTGACAGGCCGGTTTCCCCCACACTCAGGGCCTTCCCTGTTCTCACTGCCTCCCCAATGAACAGGTGGGAAACCAGGGCCTGGAGAGGGGTGCTAGGCCTCGCTGTGATCAAGGGTCAGGGCTGTGTGCAGGGTTCAGGTCCCTCACTCCAAACCCTCCCCCATGCCCAGGTACAGTCCAGACGCTGCGACATGAAGACCAGGTTTGTCACTCACATACCCTGCACCCCGTGCCCTGCCATCAAGAAGCGGGTGTGTCCCTCGGGCTGGCTTCGGGAGTTCCCGGAGAAGATCTCACAGGACTGCCGGTGCGGACCCCCACTCCACCCTTGCTTGCTTCCAGGGGTATCCTGTGGGATGGCAGGGGACCGGGAGGGCCTGGCAGGCCTGGGGAGTGAGGGCAGGGACTCATTCATCCACATGTCTGTTGGCCCCTCCATTGAGACAGAGATAAGCAGGGAGGAAGGAGTAAGAATGCAGGGGAAGTGCTGTTTATTGAGCATCTACTATGGACCAGGCCCTGTGTTCAGCTCAGGGCCAGGCGAGAAGGGGTCTGGGGACCAAGAGTAACAGAACCCAGTGTGGGGAGGCTGGGCTGGAGGCTGCTGGGGGAGCCCCTCCCATTACCCTGCCCATCCTTGGTCCCCAGGTACGAGGTCCAGCTGGGGGACTCTTTGTTGTCTGTGAGCGGCTGCAGCATGGAGTGCTCGAAGGATGTGGTGCAGAAGGCCTGCTGCCCTGGCTACTGGGGGTCCCAGTGCTATGGTATGGGGGAGGGTCCCAGCCTTGCTCCTCATGCCTCAACCCGCCTGCCTTCCCCTTCAACTGGCTCATTTAACGGACAGCTGGGCCTCTTGGCTCTGGCTGCCCCAGGGGAGGGACCAAGTCTGGGGCTGCCCAGAGCTGCTGGGGTCAGGTAAATTGAGAGTTCTTGGGGCAGAGCTGAGTTCTGGGGTGGGGGTGGTCCACAGAGTGCCCTGGGGGTGCTGAGACCCCATGCAACAGCCACGGGACCTGCCTGGATGGCATAGACAGGAACGGGACCTGCGTGTGCCAGGTAAGGGCCCGGTGGGGCTGGGGTGGGGGGCAGTGGAGGGGCTGCACTGACTTGGTGCCTCCCTCTGCCAGGAAAACTTCAGTGGCTCAGCCTGCCAGGAGTGTAGGGACCCCAACCGCTTCGGCCCTGACTGCCAGTCAGGTGAGTGCTGGCCAGGCAGGGGGCGGGGCCGATGTCCACTTGGGGGCCAGTGGGGACCTGGTCCCTACAGCCAGCCCCTACGAGACTCCCTCCCAGGTGCTCAGCCTCACACATCCCTTATAGGAACATGAGCTTTGCTTTATTACACCTCTAGCCCCTGCACATGTTGTTCTTGAAGGCCTCCTCTAGGAAGCCTTCCTTGAACCTCCTAGCTAGCACAGGTGCCTGCCCTGGGCTCCCACCACCCCTCTGGTCCTGCACCACAATTCTGTATTTTTGAGGTTGTGCCTGTTGGAGCTGAGTTCTGGAGATGCAGAGGGCAGGGACTCGACGTCCCTGTGTGCCCCTGGCTGAGGCTGGGGTCCCACCTGTCTGTGTGTATCCCTCCCAGTCTGCAGCTGTGTGCATGGCGTGTGCCGCCATGGGCCACTCGGGGATGGAAGCTGCCTGTGCTTTGCTGGATTCACTGGACCCCACTGTGACCAAGGTGAGCAGCTGCTGGGGTAGCCAGTCTTTAGTGGCCAGAGCAGGAAAGGCTGACTGGGTGAAGGATGGGGCCTGAGCCTCAGCAGGACCTCTGCCTGCAGCCTCTTTCGGGGGAGGGGGTGTCATCTGAAACCTTCACTGCCCAGAGGCCCAGAGAGGATGGGGCCCTGGCCAGGGTCACACAGCAAATTTGGCATAGCATCTTCGCTCCTGTGTTCCTTCCCAACCTGGGACTTTGAGCTGCTGTGATAACTCTCCTTTCTCCACTCAGAGCTCCCGGTCTGCCAGGCCCTGAACTGTCCTCAGAACTCCCAGTGCTCTGCAGAGACCCCTACCTGCAGCTGCCTGCCTGGCCACACCCAGCAGGGCGGCGAATGCCTAGGTAAGTCTGGGATCTAGAGGCTAGGAGCCCCAGCTCAGGGTGAGCATCCTTTTAAACCAGCAAGTACGATCTGGCCTTTTACAGGGAGGGAGAACTCTCCCTGAGGGAGGGAAATAGGGCCTGTCCCCAAGGTCTAGATCAGCCTGTTCACCCCATCCCTGGGCCAACCTGGATAGAGGCTATGGAGGAGATGGGCCTCCTGGGTGCTCGTCTCACTTGGGCTCTTTCCACTGCCCCGGCAGCCCCTGACCCCTGCCAGCCGTCACCCTGCTCCCCAGTTGCCCAGTGCTCTGTGAGCCCCAGGGGGCAGGCACAGTGTCGCTGCCCTGAAAACTACCATGGGGACGGAACGGTATGTCTGCCCCAGGATCCATGCACTACCAACAACGGCGGCTGCCCCAGCAACTCCACCTTATGTCTGTACAAGAGGCCAGGCCAGGTGAGCTGGGGCCCTGGGCTGGGCCTGCCCTGCGGTCCCCCAGCTCGCATGGGCTGTGGGACAATCGCGGGCCTCCTAGGAGCCTAAGCTGCCCCATTTGTTAAATGGGAAGAGGATGACAGCCCGCTTCTGGGCTGGTGGCTGTGAGGACCCAGCAGAGCTCTGTGGGTGTGGCAGATGCCACAGTTCTCACGGATGTGGTGTCACCCTCCCTCCCCTCCCGGGTGGGCCAGGCTTCCTGCTCATGTAAGCCAGGCCTGGTCAGCACCAACCGCAATGCCTCCGCGGGCTGCTTTGCCTACTGCTTCCCCTACTCCTGTGACCGGTCAGCCACCTGCCAGGTGACCCCTGATGGAAAGACCAGGTGAGCACAGGCACCTTGGGCTGGGCACCAGGGCCAGAGCAGAGAGGGTGGGCTTGGCAGGGGCAAGTTTGTGCCCGTGTGTACCTCAAGGGCTCTCTGGGGTTGGTGGGTGAGGGCCAGGAGGGGGACCTGGCCACGCCCCCGCCCTGACCAGTTCTACCCATGCCCCCAGCTGTGTGTGCAAGGACGGCGAGGTGGGAGATGGGCGTGCCTGCTACGGACACCTGCTCCACGAGGTGCAGAAGGCTAGCCAGACGAGCATGACGTTACTGCGGCTGAGAGTCGCCTTTGCCATGCTGGGTGTGTGACCCCCGCCACTCGCCTGAGACCCCGCCCCTTGCACCCAGCATCCTTGGCAGACTCTCCAGAGATGCCTTATTTCTCTGCCCAAGAGCTGTGGAAGCAGAGAATGGACTGTGGTGGGGTGCATGATGGAGGTGGGAGCTACCCCCCCAGATCCTGATGTCCCCATTTACCCTAGATCTAGTCCCAACGCCGCCCCCCCCCACCTCAACTCTCCAAAACCCAGGACTGATGGCTGAGGGCCTCCCAGACCCATTCTGATACACCCTCTCCTGCCCCCAGACCAGGGCTGCCGGGAGATCCTCAGCACATCGGGCCCATTCACCGTACTGGCACCGTCCATATCCTCTAGGACCATGAACGTGAGCCCCTGCCTATTGAGGAGTGGGCCTCCTCCCTGGACCCTGCCCTAGGCTTCAGGGCCCTGAGAGTGTCCCCAGTGCACACTCTAGGGGTCTGAGGCCTGGGAGGCCTCCTGTCCCCTCGTTGCTTGGGCAATGGTCCCTGAAGAGGACTGCCTGCCCTGCCCTGGGCCCACTCGGCACCCCTGTCCCCTTGTGCCCACAGGCATCCCTTGCCCAGCAGCTCTGCAGACAGCACATCATCGCAGGGCAGCACATGCTGGAGGAGTCAGGGACCCAGCCTACACGCAGGTGGTGGACGCTGGCTGGACAGGAGATCACCATCACTTTCGGCCGCTTCAGGGTAAGCAGGGACCTCAGCCCGGGGACCAGAGGAGTCATAGGTGGGAAACAGCCCGGGAAAAGGTGTGGAGGTGGGACAGAGCCTCAGGACAAGGGGTGGGTGTTTGGAGTCTGAGCCAGAGGTCTCATGTCTCAGCAGAAATACACCTACAAGTACAAAGACCAGCCCCAGCAGACATTCACCATCCACAAGGCCAACTACCCAGCAGCCAATGGCATCTTCCACGTGGTCACTGCCCTGCGGTGGCAGCCCCCACCAGAGCTCCCAGAGGACCCCAAGGTAAGCTAGTGCCTTCCCCTCCCCCCGCCCTGTGCCCCTGCGTGGCCTCTGACCCGCACTGAGTTCGGAGAGGGGGGCGGGGCAGTTCTGGGCAGGGCTGGAGCAGAGCTCCATCCCCTCTGGGGCCCTCATGCTCATCCCTTCCTACAGAGGACAATCGGCCAGATCCTTGCCTCCACTGAGGCCTTCACCCGGTTTGAAACCATCCTGGAGGTGAGTCTGGGCAAAAGGTCCTCGCCCATCTGATCTTTTGTCCCAGGACCCCTCACTACCCAGAATCTGCCCCACAGCGATCTGGGCTTCTGGAGTAGGACGGGCCTTGGCCCACACCCCAATCCTGGAACCTGCCCGGCAGAATCCTGAGGCTCTGTGGTAGCATGAACCCATTGCCAATGTCACCCACTTACTTTTGGTGGGTGTTCCCTGCAGACCAAGGGCAGCAGGGCCCAGGCAGGATTTAGAGGTAAGGGTTGGCCACAGAACCCCCTGAGACTTCTTCTCACCGCCACAGAACTGTGGGCTGCCCTCCTTCCTGGATGGCCCTGGGCCCTTCACAGTCTTTGCCCCCAGCAATGAGGCAGTGGATGGCTTGCGGGACGGCCGCCTGGTCTACCTCTTCACAGCGGTAAGCTTGTCGGGGAGAAGGGGCCAGGGATATAGGCTCAGAGCCTCTAGCAGCCAAGCCCTCTCGTTCCTGCCAGGGTCTCTCCAAACTGCAGGAGCTGGTGAGGTACCATGTCTATAGCCACGGCCAGGTGAGAGGTCCTCTGGGAGGGTGGCTGGCTTACACCTGCCAATGGGCTGTCAGAGGGTTTGTCTGCAGATTCCGGTCTTCCGGGGGGCCCCTTCTCCCCTCCCCGCCCATCTGGACTCTACAGGACAGAGGAGAGCCTGGGGACCAAGGTGGTAGCTGCGAGTCACCTGGGCAGGACTGGGTGTGGCCCCAAGGTGTGGCTAGTGCCTGGCCTAAGGCCACTCTCTTCTCCACCCCAGCTGACTGTTGAGAAGCTCATCTCCAAGGGCCGGGTCCTCACCATGGCAAATCAGGTCCTGGCTGTGAATATCTCGGAGGAGGTGAGCTCCATGAGCACCAGGGATGGACCGGTGGAGGGGCTGGTGATGACCAGCCAGGTGTCAAGCCTCTTTTGGACCTGGCTTCGTGCTCCGAGCCCTGCGGTGGGCATGCCCTGGTGGAGGGTCATATGGGAGCAGGCACAGATCAAATCCCTCTCCTGGGGCCCAACAAGCTGGGAGGGCTCCAAAGAGGAGGAGGGTGAGCACATGGGCAGGGGGAGGGGCTCCACGTGACAGAAACCATGTGGGTCAGGGTGCAGAGGCTGGAGTGGTTCTGCCAGAGCAAGAGATGTTGCCAGGGAGCGGGTGAAGAGGTGGCTGGCAGGCTGGGCTTCTGACGGTGTGCTGAGTGCAGGGGTGGGGACTGGGCCAAGGATGCATGCTGGGCTCCGCCACAGGGGCGCATCCTGCTGGGACCTGAGGGGGTACCCCTACGGAGAGTGGACGTGCTGGCTGCCAACGGCGTCATCCACATGCTGGAAGGCATCCTGCTGCCCCCGACCATCCTGCCCATCCTGCCCAAGCTCTGCAACGAAGAGCAGCACAAGGTCGTGGCGGTAAGCGCAAGGGACCCCAGCGCTGCTTGGGTCGGGGTCGTCTTCCAAGTTCTCCTCAAATGAGTGGGTGGCTTTGGGGCTCGAGCACAGGCCCCAGTTTTCACCTGGACGCCCCACACCCAGCCCTCAGCAGTCCTCCTGATGGTCCCTTTGCCGTCACTCACGCATCTACAGCCCTATTCCCAGCCTCCCTGCCCAAATCTGTGATGCTCTCACACTGAGGTCTCCCGCTGCGGGGCCTTTGCCCTTGCTCTTCCCTCTGCCTGGAACACCATCCTCTGGCCCTCCTGTGGTGACTCTCATACCTCAGGCCTTGGCTGAGTGCCTCTTTCTTAGGGTTTGCTAAATAAACCATGACTAAGCCTTCTCCCTTCCTCCCCCTACCCTGCCTAGGGCTCCTGTGTGGACTGCCAAGCCCTGAACACCAGCATGTGCCCCCCCAACAGCGTGAAGCTGGTGAGCATCCCTTGGCCCAGCTCTCAGGGCTGACTCCTGAGTGCCCCGTGAGGTTTCTGCCCTGGGTCAGGGTGGGGAAGTGGGGCTGGGAGGCTCAGCTGGACCTGGAGGCTCAGCCCCACTGACAGGGGAGGTGCCGGGCCCAGGGGGCCAAGGTCCCTTGACCAGGGCTGCCTGGTGAAGGGGGCCGGCCCAAGACCCCTGCCTGCTGACCAGCCTGGCACGGCCTACCCAGGACATCTCCCCTGAGGAGTGTGTCTACATCCATGACCCTACTGGGCTGAACGTCCTGAAGAAGGGCTGCGCCCACTACTGCAATCAGACCATCCTGGTGAGCCTGGGCATGGGGCACTTGCTCCCTAGGGATCTGGGACACTTGCTTCTCCTCTGAAGCCCCCAGGCTGGGGCTGGGTGGTCTGCCATCCTCAGAGAGCTGTGCTGCATCCTAATGGTGGAAAAGGTGTCACAGAGGGGCCTCGCCCACCCGCTTGCTCTAGACATGGCACCAGGGAGCAGAAGCAACCTGGGCCAGGGGGTCGACGTGGCTCCTGACGGACCCTCAGATGTGTTCTCTCTTACAGAAACCTGGCTGCTGCAAAGGGTTTTTTGGGCCTGACTGTGTGCAGTGTCCTGGGGGCTTCTCCAACCCCTGCTATGGCAAAGGCAACGTGAGTCCCCTCCTGCCCTGGAGTGAGGGGTGGGGGAGATAGGGGCTCCTTTCTGAGTTGGCTGGTGACTGGCTGTATGTCTGAGCAAAGCCTGTCTCTCTCTGGTATTGGGTTCTTCACATCGAGGCAGTGGAAGTTGGACCAAATTATGTTTATTTTAATTAGAATCAATTAATTAGATTGTTACATCTATTTTCATAAGGGCTATTTGTCAATAGTTTTTTTTGTGTGTTGTATTTTTGCCATTTTGTAATATGATTGCTTTAGCACCTGGCTATGGAGGAGCACAGGAGTTATGTGTTTCTAGGTTAAGCAGAAGTCACCCATGAAGCTTCCAGGGCCAGGTGCCTTTTAGGGGCTAGTTCTTTGGCAGCATCAGTGAGTTGGAAGGTCTCTTCCAGCAGGAGGTCTTCTAGGGGGAGCAGGAGCTCACAGCCTGTGGAGAGAAGGGATGTTAGGGAAGAGAATGTGGACAATCCCCTCCCCGTGACTGCTCTTGCCTCCTGCCCACCCCCAGTGCAGTGATGGGGTCCAGGGCAGTGGGGCCTGCCTCTGCTTCCCAGACTACAAGGGCATCGCCTGCCACATCTGCTCCAACCCAAACAAGCATGGAGACCAGTGCCGGCAAGGTGGGTGATCCTGGCCTAGGCCACCTGCCAGGGAGAAAAAGGGTCACTTGGAAGTGGGACTGGGGACTCCCAAGAAGGGAAATAGAACCTCAGGAAGAAGGGTTCAGTCCAGAGGTTATGGAGAAGGTTTTGGAAACACAAGAGTAGATGTCTCTTTTACCCATGCCTGGAAGAGAGCCACAGTTTAACCTAAAGCATGCAAGATTTAGGTCAGACATACAGAAGAACTTTCCGATGGTGGTGTTGGGAGCAGGGCAGCTAGAATAGGGTGACTGAAAGCAATGAATGCCCCCCTCTCATTTCTTCCTCCCTCCCGAGTCTGGGATGACCTGATTTTGACCCTGCAGTCAAATCTATTCTGGCTGCCCCATTCCCAGCATTGCCCAACTGCATCCTGGCTCCCAGCCAGCCCTGCCTCAGCCTCAGTTTCCCTGCTCCATCTCCTCCCTGCAGACTGCGGCTGTGTCCACGGTCTATGTGACAACCGTCCAGGCAGTGGGGGGGTGTGCCAGCGTGGCACATGTGCCCCAGGCTTCAGTGGCCGCTTCTGCAACGAGTCCACAGGGAACTGTGGGCCCACAGAACAGGCCCAGCAGTGCCACCCGCATGCCCGCTGCGTTAACCAGGGGGATGTTGCCAGGTGAGGACGTGCGCTTCCTCTCTGCTGCGTCTGTGACTGCACTTGTCAGTTTGCTCACAGCTTTCAGAGGCTTACTGGAGGCTCCTCATTCACCATCTCCCACCCCCAGGTGTCTCTGTCTCGATGGCTTTGAGGGTGACGGCTTCTCCTGCACACCCAGCAACCCCTGCTCTCGCCCAGACCGTGGCGGATGCTCGGAGAATGTGAGTCTGGCCCTTTCCTTGAAGTCCTGACCCACGGGCTTGAGGTGGGACTCCCTTGCCCTCAGCCTGCCACCCTGCAGCCCTGAGTCATTTATCCGTGGCTCTCACAGGCTGAGTGTGTCCCTGGGGCCCCAGGCACCCACCACTGCACGTGCCACAAGGGCTGGAGTGGGGACGGTCGTGTCTGCGTGGCCATCGACGAGTGTGAGCTGGATGTACGAGGCGGCTGCCATGCTGACGCCCTCTGCAGCTATGTGGGACCCGGGCAGGTGAGGCTTGGCCGGCCTCGAGAGAGCAGGGTGGGGGTCTCCATCCTGGGGGACTCTTCCCCCTAGCCCATCTTACTCTAGCAGTGTCTAAGAACTCAAGCTCAGGGTCTCAAACCTCAGACGCAAATGAGAATCCAGTTCTGAAATGTTGAGTTGTACAATCTGGAAGCAGTGGACGGGTGCTGGAAGCAATGCGAAGGTTGCAGTAGTTTTAAAGGAAGGCGTGTTCGAGTGCCGGTCCAAGGCAGCATTTTTTCCAAGTCAGAAGACTGTGGCTCCTGTGTCTCAGGGATGAGGACTCTCATAACCGAGAACCAATGAGTTCTCTGCTCTTACGGGCCACTGGGGCCATTGCCTTCTGACAGTTAGCTGATTCACCCACTCACTGGTTTCCCACATGTCACCAGGCACTTGTTACATGCTAGTTGCTGTTCTAGATTTAGGAATTCAGTATTGAGCAAAGCAAGAAGAGACAGCTGCCCAAAGTGAGTGACATCCCCAAGTTTTTAGACTCATGGAAATCCAGCTCTTGGAGTTTTGGAGTCTCAGACTCCAGTCACAGGATCTCAGAATCTGGAATCTTCCACGTGAAGCACGTCAGGCCTGGTGAGCCGGAGGACTGGCTGGCATTGAAGAATCTAATATGCAAGTTGGGAGGCCAGGCCTGGCTGCTTCAGGGTCAGCCTCTGTGTGGCCCAGGCTTATGCAGGGATCCATGGGGCTCCCTGACTCCTGCCCCATGATTATCTGGACCACCAGCCATGGGACCTCAGCAGTGACACTCAGATGGGCCTGAGAGCTGGAGCTGCGAACTCCATCAGGAGCTTTAAAGTTCAGAACTGAGGGTGGAATAAGCAGTTGCAGATGCCCCCATCGTGCAAAGAAGGGCAGCTGAGATCTGGAGAGTCTCACTAGTCACTCACCTGAGGTGTGGACAAGCCCAAGGACACTGGCATTTAGCGGGAAGGATCAGAGCAGCCAAGCAGAGTGGCGGGGTTGGAGGGGGATCCGAGTGGCCGTCCCTGGGGCTGGTCTTGGTAAAGCCTGCCCACTCATCACACACTGCAGACATCAACAGCCTGGCTGGGCCCAGGCCTGAGAGCAGAGAGGCCCCGAGGCTCCTGGATGCCCCCCTGCCAATGCCGTCACTTCCTCAGATTCTTCCTGAGAGCCAGTCTCCCCTCAGGGCCTCAACCTCTGCATCTAGAACATGGACCTCCAAGGGTGGGGCTGGGAAAAGCTTCTCTGGGGTCTAAGCAGACCACCCCAGGGGAGAGTGCCCATCGGGAGCTGAGCTGTGGAGGAGGAAAGGGTTTCATGCTTCTGGTGAGATGAGGCTCTCTGCTCCCCAACCTCTCCAGAGCCAGTGCACCTGCAAGCTGGGATTCGCGGGGGACGGCTACGTGTGCAGTCCCATTGACCCCTGCCGGGCAGGCAACGGTGGCTGCCATGACCTGGTGAGGGGGTGAGGGGCTCCAGGCCCGGGGGAGGCTTCAGGGGTAGGCCTTGGCCGCAGCAGTGTCCCTGTCTCTGGTCAGGATTGGGATCTTTCTCAACCTGAAGTCCAAACCCTGTCACCTGCTTGCCCACGGAACAGAGCTTTCACCCTCCTTATAAAGATCCCAGCCCCTGCCCTCACCACCCTTGTCCTGTGCTCCCAGCGCCACACCTTCAGCCTGGCTAGCTCCTCCTGCCCTCAGCTCAGGCCTCGCCTGGAGGTCCGGGGCCTCCCTGATGCTCCCACAGCCCTGGACTTCCCTGACCCATCTGCCAGGATGGGTTGGGGTAGCTCACGTCACATGCTCACTGGCTTGGAGAGCAGGGCCAGGCACACCAAAGGAGCGGCTTGAATACAGACTGGATAGAGGGAGAGACAGATGGTAGGGATGCGTAGCTGGACAGGAGGACAGCAGGAGGATGGGCCAGAGTGAGCGGAGAGATGGAGGGTGCGTGCTGTCCAGCTTGCCCTATGGGTGCTGAGTCTCTCTGCCCTCCAACCCCAGGCCACCTGCCGGGCAGTGGGAGGAGGTCAGCGGGTCTGCACATGCCCCCCTGGCTACGGGGGTGATGGCTTCAGCTGCTACGGAGACATCTTGCAGGTGAGTGGTTTCCTGTGCTCGGGGAGGAGTCCTCTTGTGTAATCCGGGGGTGGGGCCGCACTCAGGGTCATGGAGGGAGGGGGCTCAAGTCTATCCCTAGACTGGTGACTTCAGCTTTTTCCCTCCGCTCAGGAGCTGGAGGCAAATGCCCACTTCTCCATCTTCTACCAGTGGATCAAGGTAGGATTGGATGGAATGCTGGGCTTGGGGACTCAGATCCAGGAGGCCACATAACAGCTCTAAGGGCTGGAGGTGGGGGGCAGGCCTGGAGGCTGGGGGAAGTGATCTCAAGGTGGTGGCTGCCTTCATCACTCCTCCTGTCCCCCCCCCGCCCCCGACACCATGTGCACAGGGGGCTGGCATCACTCTTCCTGCTGACAGCCGAGTCACAGCCCTGGTGCCCTCGGAGTCTGCCATCCGTAGGCTGAGCCCTGAGGACCAGGCCTTCTGGCTGCAGCCGAGGATGCTACCGCAACTGGTCAGGTGGGCTGCCACGTCTGGGCTCTGGGAGGGGGCTTTTGTGTGAGACACAGCCCCTCCCCAGAAGTCCTCAACCTGGCATGTGTCCACACTTTGGGGTGGAGCCCAGTTCCAGGGGTCTCTGTAGGTTACACTAACCCGGTTCCATGGCCCCCGTGAACTGTGCCCTCTCAGGGCCCATTTTCTCCAGGGCGCCCTGTCTGAGGAGGAGCTGGCCCGGCTGGACGGGCAGAGTGTAGCCACCCTGAGCCCCACCGCACGCTGGGAGATTCACAACATCAGTGGGGTACGTGGTGAACTTTGGGCAGAAGAGGGGACCATACAGGGAATGGGGGGCCTCGAGTGGCTATAGGCTTCCCAGCCCAGGGTCCCCGGCGATACGACTGGGTCCCCTTGCTAGGCCCAGGGCTGAGCTCAGAGGATGTGCTCAGAACACATTTGCTGCTGGGTGGTGTCTTTGGGCCATAGTGACGGCCCTGCCAGGGCTTATCTATCTGTTCATCTTTGTCTGCGTGTGCACACCTGGCCCCCTCATGTATCTGCCCTAGTGAGGGTCTGTGTGCCCATCTGGTAGGTCCTGAGTCTGAGGGTGTCCAGGCCAGGTTAGGTGCCTTGTGCCCAGCAGCCTCTCTGTTGGTGCTACACGCACTCTTAAGTGTCTACCTGTCTACCCTGAGCTCTGCCTGCTGCCTTCCAGAGGGTCTGGGTGCAGAATGCCAGCATGGACGTGGCTGACCTCCTTGCCACCAATGGTGTCCTACATGTCCTCAGTCAGGTATGGCTGGAGGGGGTGTGTGTGCAGGGAACCTTCTAGTCATACCAAGAGGCAAGGATGTACTGACCAGCTCTCATGCTCCGTGCCAGGTCTTACTGCCTCCGAGAGGGGATGTGCTGGGGGGGCAGGGGTTGCTGCAGCAGCTGGACTCAGTGCCTGCCTTCCGTCTCTTCCGGGAGCTGCTGCAGGTAAGGGCAGCAGGAGTGGGGAGTCCTGGATGGGGGCACCCTCCCCCAGGGTCAGGACTGAGGGCAAGAAGGCCCACCGCTGATGCCTGCACCCACCCCTAGCGCCACAGGCTGGTACCCCAGATTGAGGCTGCCACCGCCTACACCATCTTCGTGCCAACCAACCACTCTCTGGAGGCCCAGGCCAACAGCAGTGGCCTGGTGAGATCACCGGGACAGGGGCCACTGAGGGGGGTGGGTGAGCCTCCCATCCCACGACAAGGACACAGAGGGCGGGACGCACCGTCCCGGGCGCTCTGGAGTCCTGGAGCCCCTGAGCCTCTCCTTCTCCCTCCAGGACTTGGACGTAGTGCGACACCATGTGATCCTGGGGGAGGCGCTTTCCACAGAGGCCCTGCGCAGGGGCGGACACCGCAACTCCCTCCTGGGCCCCATGCACTGGCTTGTCTTCTACAACCATAGCGGCCAGGTTGGTGGTGGGGTGGGGGAAGCACAGGAGGCCCTGCCCTGGGCACCCTGCTCTTGAACACCCCTTTTCTTTGGAGTTCCCCCACCTGGGCACCTCAGCCTCTGGTCCAGAGACTTCCCATCCTGGGAGACCCCCAGTCCACAGAGCTACCCCAGCCCTGGAGCGCCTCCCTGGCCTGCAGCCCCTGAGGGGAGGGTGGGGATGGGGTGGGGGGTGTTCAGCCTCCTGCCCTAACCCCCAGCCCGAGGTGAACCACGTGCCGCTGGAAGGCCCTGTGCTGGAGGCCCCTGGCCGCTCACTGTTTGGCCTGTCCGGGGTCCTGACGGTGGGCTCAAGCCGCTGCCTGCACAGCCACGCAGAGGCCCTACGGGTAAGAGGCTGGGGCCTGGGGAGCGCAGAGGGGCAGTCAAGAGCCGGAGGCTCTGGCTGGCCTGGCCGGCGGGAGGGACACTTGGTCAGGGGTGGGAGAGCTGTTAGCCCGCCCCAGAGGAGGGAAGGTGGGTTTGGAGCCCCCGCCTCGGGACTGCCTGACACTCTGCCCTCCTTCCCTTCAGGAGAAATGTGTAAATTGCACCCGGAAATTCCGCTGCACTCAAGGCTACCAGCTGGAGGTGAGGCAGGGCCCAGCACATTCCGACCCTGCTTCACCTGCTCTCACTGTGCCCAAGGTGTCCGAGCTCCCCGGGCCCAGCTCTGCTCACCCAGGCATGGGAACCTGGAGCAGCGTGGGCCGCTTGGCTCTCCTGCCAGAGGCCAGGAGGCCTGGGTCCAGGTCTGCCCAGAGGAGGCCTCACTCAGACTGGCAACCTGAGGCCAGTGACCCTCGGGCTGCCAGTCCTGCCTACCTTCTCCTCCTCAGGTCTATCTGTCGTGGTCCTTCCTTGACCCTTTTGCTATCCTGCTTACCTGTCTCACCCACTGACACCTGCAATCTGTCTGTCTCCCCATTCACTGCCTTGCCCCTACCTAAGCCACTGCCTGAGTCCTCCTGCTTGTCCCTATTTCCAGGACACCCCCAAGAAGAGCTGTGTCTACCGGTCTGGCTACTCCTTCTCCCGGGGCTGTTCTTACACGTGTGCCAAGAAGATCCAGGTTTGCCCTGAAGCAACCCCCAGCCCCAAGCCTTTGACCAGAGAGGAGGAGGTGGGAGTGGGAGCCCAGGGCAGGAGCCTGGGATTAGGCTTCAAAGGCAGAGGCAGGGCTAGGACTATGACGAAGCCAGGGAAGCAAAGGCCTGGCGGAAGGGGGAGAGAGGTCTGAGGTCAGAGGGGCCAGTGTTTGTCTCTGTAGCTTTGCCTCCAGGGAGTGGGGTTGGGGAGAGAGAGAAAGGGGCTCAGCCTAGAACTGACACCAGCAACCAAGCCCTGGGGGCAGCAAAGGGGCGGGCTCTGCCCCTCTCCGTGGAGTCCGGTGTGGCCTTTCCGTCCTTGAGTCCGTTTCCTCACCCCTGCCATGGAGAGGCTTGTAGAAGGCGGTCTCCATTTCTCTGGGTCTGACAGAGGGTCCGTTTCCTCTGTGGCTCTGTGGCCCCAAGATGCCCTTCCCCCGACCCCCGCCGTTTCCCTGCCCCCTGACGTCTGTCCTGGCCTGTGCCGGGCCTCTCCTTGTGCCCCCTCCCACAGGTGCCTGACTGCTGCCCTGGCTTCTTCGGCACACTGTGTGAGCCGTGCCCGGGGGGTCTGGGTGGTGTGTGCTCGGGCCACGGGCAGTGTCAAGACAGGCTCCTGGGCAGTGGGGAGTGCCGCTGCCACGAAGGCTTCCACGGAACGGCCTGTGAGATGTGTGAGCTGGGCCGCTACGGGCCCAACTGCACTGGAGGTGAGGCCCTGGGGGCGGGCAGGAATGGTGGGAAAGCCGGCCAAGGACAGCGGTCATGGAGACGCCGCAGCAGGGACAGAACAGGCACTGGGTAACTTCTGTCCTGCCTCGTTCCGCTCCCAGTGTGTGACTGTGCCCACGGGCTGTGCCAGGAGGGGCTCCGAGGGGACGGAAGCTGTGTCTGTAACGTGGGTTGGCAGGGCCTCCGCTGTGACCAGAGTGAGGAGTGGCCCCAAGGGGGAGAGGCGGGTGACTCCTGGGGAGGCGGTTCCTGGGTCAGCATGATCAGAACCATCCTCCTACCCCCTAGAAATCACTGGCCCTCAGTGCCCACAGAAGTGTGATCCCAATGCCAAGTGAGTGAGCTCAGCCTGGGGCAGGTGGGCAAGTTGAGGGGGGGGTGGGTAGGGTCAGGGGAGGGGCTGGGCA
>NW_020173377.1:1216297-1349105 GCF_003031525.2 Neophocaena asiaeorientalis asiaeorientalis
CTGGGCAGACATAGACTAAGCTGTTGCCATCCCTCCCAGCTGCGTCCAGGACTTGGCTGCAGCCCCTGCCTGTGTCTGTGCCGCGGGGTACTCGGGCGACGGCATCTACTGTGCAGGTCCAGGCACACCAATGCCCCGAGGCATTTGGGGGTGGATTTCCCCACAGAGCCCTTTCCATGCCCTTTAGGTCCAGTCTCTATCCCTGTCACCTCTTGGGTCTTACCCCTCCCTCCGACCTTTTCCTTTCTCTCATGCCCTCCTCCCCTGTCCCCACTCTGTCCCATGCCCACTGCTCACAACTCTGGGATCATCTACCCCTAGTGGTGGACCCTTGTGCCCATGACCATGGGGGCTGCTCCCCCCACGCCAACTGCACCAATGTGGCACCTGGTCAGCGGACATGCACCTGCCTGGATGGCTACACGGGTGATGGGCAGCTGTGCCAGGGTGAGGCTGGGGTCCGCCACCAGGGGTCTGGCTTCAGTGGCATGAGTGAGACTAGGAAGGGCTGAGGGGCACACACAGGTGTGAGCCTGAGGGTGCTGAGAGAGTAGGGGATGAGCACCTCAACAGATGAATGGAGGGGCCGCCTAGGGCCAGCCCTCATCCCAATGTCTTTTCCCCCAGAAGTTAACGGCTGTCTCATCCACCACGGGGGCTGCCACATGCACGCCGAATGTATCCCCACCGGCCCCCAGCAGGTCAGCACAACAGAGCTGGACACTGGGGCTGTGCCATTCCCTCATAGGGTGTGGCCCTCCTCAGACCAGGCCCAGGGAGGGGTGCTCCTTCTGTCCAGGGCGCTGGCCCACTCTAGGGTACCAGCAGCCCCACTGATTAGGATTTGGGACAGGTCTCCTGCAGCTGCCGCGAGGGTTACAGTGGGGACGGCATCCGGACTTGTGTGCTCCTGGACCCCTGCTCCCAGGTCAGGCCCCCAAGTCGCACCCAGTTCCACAGGGGGAGGGGACTGGGGCGGGAACCAGCCTTCCTCACCCCCAGCTGGGTCCTGAGTTCTTCTGAAGGGTGAGCCACCTGCGCTCTGACTGAGGGGTCAAGGTCAAGTCAGACTGATTAGTAGGAAACAGGGCCTTGGGTGTTGGCCAGGGAACTTCATGGCCCCTTCCCCAGAGCTGGTTGGGGCAGCAGTCCTGGGAGTCACTGATGCCTCTCTTTTCTGTCCCTGCCTCAGAACAATGGAGGCTGCAGCCCCTATGCTGTGTGCAAAAGCACAGGGGATGGCCAGAGGATGTGTACCTGCGATGCAGTCCACACTGTGGGTGATGGCTTCACCTGCCGTGCCCGAGTCGGCCTGGTAATGATGCCCAAGTAGGACCCCTGACCGAGCCTTGGCAATGCCCCCCATGGGCCTGACCCGTGATATTGGTTAAGACCCCAAATTTGATCCTGATCCTGGCCCTGACCAGGACTTGAGCCTGACCCCTGACTCCACCTAGGCATGACCGAGTTATGATCCATGAAACCAATCCTGATCCCAGCACAGACCACCCTGGCTTTCCTTTCCTCATCTCTACCCTGGCCAGACCTTGGGCTCTAGGTGCTGGGGCAGGCACCAGCCCTGAATGGAGGCCAACCACAATCTGAGCTGATCCTTGTCTCCCCTGATCCAGGAGCTCCTTCGGGACAAGCATGCCTCATTCTTCAGCCTCCATCTCCTGGTGAGTAACCAGCTGGCCTGCACATCCTTGGTCCAGCTTGGGCCTCTCTGACCTGCAAATCCCACCTGTCTCTGGGCCATGATATTCTCATTTGGTCAGAGGGCAGGCTGGTTTGGTTTCTGAGTCTGTGTCTCTCCCAGAAAATCAGTGGAAACCTCGAGTTGGTCCCAGGTTGCCCTTCTTCCACCCAAGCTGTTTCCCTCTCCCCCCAGGAATACAAGGAGCTCAAGGGGGATGGGCCTTTCACAATCTTTGTGCCGCATGCAGACCTAATGACCAACCTGTCGCAGGTAACTCAGCCCCTGGAGCAAGGCTGGGGATTCTGGGGGGTGGGCGCTGCCTGGGCAGAGGTGGAAGTCAGGGCACCCTTGTGCCCTCATGACTCCCACTCCAGGATGAGCTGGCCCGGATTCGTGCCAATCGCCAGCTTGTGTTCCGCTATCACGTGGCTGGTTGCCGGCAGCTGCGAAGCCAAGAGCTGCTAGAGGAGGGCTATGCCACCACACTCTCCGGGCACCCGCTGCGCTTCAGTGAGAGGGAGGTGAGCCCAGGTCCTGGTCCCCGACATGGACTGTCCACAGACCAAGGACTCAGCTGCTTTCAAGGCCCGCACCTATGCTCTGTCCCCATGCTTTTAAGACCCTCTCACCTTCCCAGGGCCAGGGAGGCTTTAATGAGAGGGAGATGAGTCTGTTCCCGGACCCCACCTACTACCCGGGGCCAGTCCTGGGCTCAGGACTTCTGAGCTTGGCCCTGTGTCTGCACGGCTCCCACCAGCCAAGTCCGGTGGTTGTTTCCCTGGGTGGCTGTTTCCCTGGGCTGGAGGCAAGACCCACCCTCAGCCTCGACCCCGCCCACTTCCTGCTCCAAGACTCACCCAACCCAGGCTCTGCTCCCACCTCAGGCCCCACCACAGCTCCCTGAGCACCCCACTAATTGGCTTTATTCAATCCCGGCCCCACCCCCAGGGCAACATATACATCAATGACTTCGCGCGCGTGGTGAGCAGCGACCACGAGGCTGTGAACGGTGTCTTGCATTTCATCGACCGTGTCCTGCTGCCACCTGAAGCGCTGCACTGGGAGCCTGACGTTGCCCCGATTCCGCAGGTATGACCTGGGTGCGGGTGGGGAGCTGGAAGGCAGGCGCCCAGGGGCCTGGGATCCTCCCTCCCCTCCTGACCTCACTGTTCACTGAGCGCCTGTCCCCAGAGAAACTTCACCGCTGCTGCGGAGAGCTTCGGTTACAAGATCTTCAGTGGCCTTGTGACGGTACTGCTCCTGTGTGTGAGCCTTTCAGTGTGTGTATATGCGGGCGACTGTCAACGTGTGTGCTCACCTCTCTGTGCACAGGGATGTATTTGTGGGCATAAGCATCCCAGTGAGCACAAGCACAAGGGTGTGCTTATTTGTGCCCACATACTTGACAACTTGTATGTATGTCCGTGTCTGTTGGCCTGCGATGGCTACAGAGGAATGTGGCTGGTGGGAAGGTCACCTGGGTCCCTGGAGCCCCTCCATCTGCCCACCGTCCTCTGACGGGACTGTCACACCTCTATCCTACCAGATGGCTGGCCTGCTGCCCCTGCTTCGAGATTCATTCCATAGGCCCTTCACAATGCTGTGGCCCACAGACTCCGCCCTGCAAGCCTTGCCTCCCGATCGCCAGGTCTGGCTATACCATAAAGACCACCGTGACAAGCTGGCAGCCATTGTGCGGGGCCACGTGATCCGCAACGTCGAGGTGGGTGCACTCCCAGACCTTGGTCCCCACTGCCTGCCACTGAGCCTGCCCTCCCAGCTCCAACTGTGGCTCCATCTGCTCAGGCCTTGGCATCTGACCTGCCCAACCTGGGCCCACTGCGCACCATGCATGGGACCCCCATCTCCTTCTCCTGCAGCCGTGCCCGGCCGGTGAGTCTGGGGAGAAAGCTCGAACGAGGGAAGCAGGAGGCAGGGGCCCTGGCACTGGCGGGGGCGGGGCGGGGGGGTGCTGCAGTACACCTGTGACCCACCAGGTACTCCACATCTTCCGCCTGCAGGGTGAGCTCACGGTGGGAGAGGAGGACGCCCGGATTGTGCAGCGACACCTGCCCTTTGAGGGGGGCCTGGCTTACGGCATCGACCAGCTGCTGGAGCCACCTGGCCTTGGTGCCCGGTGTGACCGCTTTGAGACTCGGCCTCTGTGGCTGGTGAGGGAGGCCACAGGCCAGAGGTGGATAGGCAGGGGCCTAAGCCCACCTGTCCTGTCCACTCACTTGAGCTTGCTTTGTTGGTCTCCCTTCCTTGCAGAAGGTTTGCAGTGTTTGTGGGCTGGAACCACCCTGTCCTGAGGGCTCACGGGAGCAGGTAAGGGGCTGGGAGCCAGGTGGGGGTGGGGGAAGGGCCCAGGGCCTACCAAGCTCAGGTTTGCAGCCCGATTCCTCTTGGCCCAGGGCAGCCCTGAGGCCTGCTGGCGCTACTTCTCAAAGTTCTGGACGTCTCCTCCGCTGCATTCCTTGGCACTGCGCAGTGTTTGGGCCCGGCCCAGCCACTGGGGTCAGCCCCAAGGCCTGGGCAGGGGCTGCTACCGCAACTGTGTCACCACCACCTGGAAGCCCAGCTGCTGCCCTGGTCACTATGGCAGTGAGTGCCGAGGTGAGTGTCCTGAGGCTGGCTTCTCCAGCTCCCAAGGTGGCCAAGGGCATAGTTCTGGCCGTTGTGCCTCAGAAAGGGTGTCAGGGTGGTCAGGGGCTGGGGGCGGGGAGTGGATCTTTCCAGGTGAGAATGCTCTAAGAGCTGGGGTGGGTGTGTAGATGGTACAGGACCTGGTGGGGTGTGTTGGGGGTCTGGGTGTTCTCCAGGGCGTGGGCAGCTGGGTGGATTGCTGCTTCTGCAAGAGCCTCTGCTGCTGCTGGGTGGCGGATGGACCGTGTGGCTAGGCTGGGGATGCGTGTCTGCGGCTCCTGATGAGCATCCCTGGCCCCACCTCTCTTCTCCCACCCTAACCCCTAGCTTGCCCTGGGGGTGCCAGCAGCCCCTGTAATGGCCACGGTACGTGTATGGACGGCATGAGCGGCAGCGGGAAGTGTAGGTGCCATTCGAGGTTTGCCGGGATGGCATGTGAACTCTGTGCCCCAGGCGCCTTTGGGCCCCTTTGCCAAGGTAAGCTGTCCTGCCCGACCCTGCTCTATCTTGCTCCCTAATCCACATGGCCCATGTGCCGCCACCATCCTGCCTGTCCCTCTCCCCAGCCTGCAACTGTACCTCCCATGGCCACTGCGATGAGGGCCTGGGGGGCTCTGGCTCCTGCTTCTGTGATGAGGGCTGGACTGGGCCACACTGTGAGGTGCAGCTGGGTGAGTGGGCCCTGTGCTTGTGCCCACCCTGCACACTTGTATACCTGCACACACCAGTGCATGCCCCAACTGCAGTGAGGTGGAAGGGGGTCTAGGAGGGCAGCCACTAACCTGGATGTGTGGGGTGGGCCCCGGGGGACAGAGCTGCAGCCTGTGTGTGCTCCACCTTGCGCATCCCAGGCCGTGTGCCGCGCTGGCCACAGCTGTGAGTGCAGCCTGGGCTACGAAGGGGATGGCCGCACGTGCACAGGTGAGCAGGAATGTGAGGTGGGAGGCCCCACTCCCCTCCCTTCCTGTCGCCTGGTCCAACCACTCTCTCACTGCCTCCAGTGGTAGACCTGTGCCAGCATGGGCGTGGCGGGTGCAGCGAGCATGCCAACTGCAGCCAGGTAGGCACAGTGGTCACCTGCACCTGCCTGCCCGACTATGAGGGTGATGGCTGGAGCTGCCGGGCCCGCAACCCCTGTGAGGATGGCCACCGCGGGGGCTGCAGCGAGCACGCTGACTGCCTGAGCACTGGACCGGTGAGCAGGCGGGCAGCAAAGCAGCTGGGCGGGGGCCCCCCGATGAGCGGCTGCCCCAGTCCCTGAAGGGCGCCCACCTGCTCTGCTGTCCAGAACACACGGCGCTGTGCGTGCCACGCCGGCTACGTGGGTGATGGACTACTGTGTCTGGAGGAGCCTGAGCCGCCCGTGGACCGCTGCCTGGACCAGCCACCACCCTGTCACGTGGACGCTGTGTGCACTGACCTGCACTTCCAGGGTGTGCTTCCCTGCCCTCTCCCAGCACCCCGGCTTTACCTCGGTGCCGGCCCTCTGACCATTGCATCCCTGCCTTCCACAGAAAAACGAGCCGGTGTCTTCCACCTCCAGGCCCCCAGTGGCTCCTACAGCCTGAATTTCTCACAGGCCGAGGCAGCCTGTGGGGCCCAAGGAGCTGTGCTTGCTTCACTCCCTCAGCTCTCTGCTGCCCAGCAGGTGCGCGGGGCCCAGGAGTCTGGAGCCAAGCCTGTGGGGGCTCCTTGAGTTGGGTCTTGGGTCTCAGCATCTGTTTGTACCCCTACAGCTGGGCCTCCACCTTTGCCTTGTGGGCTGGCTGGCCAATGGCTCGGCTGCCCATCCCGTCGTTTTCCCGGCAGCAGACTGTGGCGATGGTCAGGTGGGCGTGGTCAGTCTGGGTGCCCGGGAGAACCTGTCGGAGCGCTGGGACGCCTACTGCTACCGCATGCAAGGTACAGCCACCCACCACGCCCCGTTCTCTGCCCTGCCTTTTCCCACTGACCCACTAACTCACTGCCTTTCCTGCAGACGTGGCCTGCCGATGCCGTGATGGCTTCGTGGGTGATGGGGCCAGCGTGTGCAATGGGAAGCTGCTTGATGTACTGGCCACCACTGCCAACTTCTCTACCTTCTATGGGGTGTGCAGGGGCCCAGGCTCAGGACCGGGGGGTGGTACAGCTGGGATCCCTGAGGAGAGAGCCTACCCACAACCCTGTCCCCACCATCGCAGATGCTACTGGGTTATGCCAATGCCACCCCGAGGGGTCTCGACTTCCTGGACTTCCTGGACGACGAGCTCACCTACAAGACACTCTTCGTCCCTGTCAACGAAGGCTTTATGGACAACCTGGTAAGTAGCAGGGGATGTGGGGAGAGCAGGGCCCAACTCTGCTCCCTCTAGCTGGCCCAGGCCAACAGGCCCTGCTTTGCCCACAGACGCTGAGCGGCCCAGACCTGGAGCTACACGCCTCCAATACCACCTTCCTGAGCACCAATGCCAGCCAGGGTACCTTGCTTCCCGCCCACTCGGGCCTCAGCCTCATCATCAGTGATATGGGCCCTGACAACAGTTCTCGGGCCCCTGTGGTGAGTCTGGAGGCTGCCCCTCCCCTACTGGCCCCAGCCCTCACTCACCCACTGGGCCTGACCCTGGTCTCCTTACAGGTCCCAGGAGCAGTTGTGGTTAGCCACGTCATTGTGTGGGACATCGTGGCCTTCAACGGCATCATCCACACTCTGGCCAGCCCCCTCCTGGCACCCCCACAGCCTGTGAGTTGGCCAGGGGTGGGCAAGGGGTGAGGAGACCGCTCTGGCCAGGTCTCTGATGCTCTCCTCGTTGGCAGCGGGCAGTGGTAGCCCCGGAGGCCCCACCTGTGGCAGCAGGCGCAGGGGCTGTGGTAGCTGCTGGAGCGCTCCTTGGCCTCGCGGCCGGAGCCCTGTACCTTCGTGCCCGAAGCAGGTCCGCAGGCTTTGGCTTCTCTGCCTTCCAGGTAGGCTGGGCTGGAGACTGATGGGGTTGGTGGGGTCTGGGCCCACCGAGCTTGCTTGAGGCCTCTCACTACTCACCTCCCTTCCCAGGCAGAAGATGATGCTGCTGATGACTTCTCCCCATGGCAGGAAGGGACGAGCCCAACCCTGGTCTCTGTCCCCAACCCGGTCTTTGGTAGCCATGATGCCTTTTGTGAGCCCTTTGACGTGAGTGCGGGGGCTGGGGGCTTGGGAAAGGGGACCCAGGGGCCTGGTCTCAGTCCAGCCACTAACAAACATACAGTCCTCCCCTCAGGATGCGCTCCTGGAGGACGACTTCCCTGACACCCAGAGGATCCTCGAGGTCAAGTGACGCAGCCAGTGCTGAAGCAGAGGCATGAGCAGGAGGGAGGCGGCTTTTATTGCCCAGAGTGGGTGGGACAGCAGGGGCTGGACCTGGTCCACACAATAAAGGTACCCTCAGCGGATGTGGGCCATGTCGCCCAGGAAGGGTGTCTTCATGCATCCGGTGCAGAGCTGATCCATCCAGAGCGGTGCCTCGTGCTGCAGGGGCGTGCGGCGGGGGTAGAAGGTGAAGTCCACGCGGTAGTTGAGCAGACAGCTGAGGGAGGCCATGTAGAGGTCGGAGAAGCGCACCAGGCGCCGTGAGAAGTAGGTGGGGTTGTGGAAGGTGCGAAAGATGCTCCCGAACTGCGCATTGAACAGGGCCTTGGTGATGCACCTGGGGAGGGAGATGTGGGCACTCATGGGGTGGGGCTCCTGAGGGGGCTAGGCTGGGGCTCCTGCCCAGGCCCCACCACTCACCTCAGCTCCTGCCGCTCCTTCATCCAGGCGGCCAGCACCTGCCGAGACTCAGCATCCTGGTAGGTCTGGGGGAGACAAGGGGTGCTCTGGGTGTGTGCGGCCAGGCAGCGGCCCCCCACCTCCCTGCAGACGTCCAGCTGCCCCCGCACCTGCATACGCTCCAGTAGCCCCGTGAGCGCCTGCTGCCACGTCAGCGAGTGCATGTACTGCTCCGTGTTGATGATGCGGATCTCTCGCTCCAGCTCAGGGATAATGGCACCTGTGCGCCAGCCGTGACGCAGCATGAGATCCTGGGGGGCAGGGTGCAGGACAGGCAGGGCTCAGTGCCGGCCAGGAGATCCCCCTCCCCTCCCCACTGCGACCCATCCCCGCCTCCCGCCCTCACCGCCAGGTCACTGTAGAGGTGGTCTCCGAAGTAGAGCACACGGGGGCCTCGCCATTCCGTCAGACGCAGGAAGTCAAACAGGTTTCCCTGGGAAGAGATTGGGGATGGGCGGGGAGACTGGGCTAAGCCCAGTGTGCCGAAGGGGCTCCCCCAGGGCTATTCACCAGTCTTCCCAAATCCCTAATCCCCAGAGGCAGCAAGGCCCCTCTAGCCGGATGCTGGGCTGCCCTTTCCCGTGGCCTCGCTGTCCCCTCCAGGCTCCGGAAGGGCGTCTGCCTGGGGCAGGAAGGTCTCCTATAGGCCTGGCCTGGTGCCCTGGGCCTCCCCTCCCGGTGCCCTCACACCCACCCAAGCTAGGGATTGAGCTGAGTTCACTCTTTGTGGGAAACAAACTGCAGCAGTGACCCCATGGCCCTGAAGCAAGCAGGCCACCTCAGCCTGAGCCCAGAGGGACCCAGCAGACCAATGGCAGTCCTCACCGTGAGGCCGCCTGCCCCTCCTGCGCCAAAGCTGGGGAGATGAACAGCCAGGCTCAAGCACAGCAGAGGAAGCTGGCAGGGGAGCAGAAACCGGGGCAGGGGTTGTGGGTGGGGGGGGTGGCGCACAGAGCAGGAGGTACAGCAGCCTCCACAGGGCAGGCACCCACAGCCCAGAAATGAGAATATACACCCAGCAAAAAGGAGTTACTAGAGGCAGTCTGCGGGCGTGAGAGGCCTGGGGAGGTGAAGCCATGGGGGAAACAGGTAGCTGTGAAGGGCTTAATGGTTGAAATAAGCTCAAGCAGAGAAGGTGAGGAGCAGGAGGGAAGCACGAGCGGGCGGGGCACTGAGGACGTGCCAAGACGACGAGAACCACGCACACAGTGAAATTTCAGAACATCAGGCATACAGAAGTCTAAAGCCTGCCAGAGAAGAAAAATCAGTGTTCCCCACAAAGATGCGTGACCCTCCTCAGGCTCAGCCAGGATGCCAAGACAACAGGGAGCTTCAGCCTCAGAGCCGAGGGTAAAGCTGGTGCCCAAGGGAGCCACCGACAGTTGGGGGCCAGCAGGGTGGAAGGCCGAGCGGTCGGCAGGGGTGAAGGGCTGGGACCTTGGCACTGGGCGCCCGAGGCTGCTCCCTGTGGCTGTCACTGGCCCAACTGCTGGCTTCTTCCCTGCCCCCAGCTTCTGGAACCTCCATCTCCAAGAAGCCCAGCTCAGCCAGGATTTCCGCATTCCACCCAGAGCCAAGTGCCTTAATCACCTCCTGCTCACAGCCACCTGACACTTCCCCACCAAGCACAAGGCCCTTCTCACCCTCCTAGCCAGCCAGAAAAGGGGTCTCCTCCGAGGCCTGTGCACTGCCCCCACCAGCCCAACTCAGGGGCCCCAACCAGGCTCATCTGGCTGCAGCAGAGTGCTCAGCCCGAGGCAAAAGCGGGGCCATTTATTGGGCACTTGGCGAATGCCCCAACCTAAGAGCTTCACACCACCACTCAAGTAGAGTATTATACCTCTTTTACAGACGAGGAAAGCACAGCACAGAGAGGCCAAGCAATTGGGCCAAGCCCTGGGAGCCACTTCCTGTGAGGGGACAGAGCCACAACAGAGGCGTGGTGGCTGGTCAGGGCCCAAGAGGCCATGCGGCAGCCCCGCCACAGCCTGGGGCCGTGGCTGGGCCCTGGGGTCCCTACCAGGTACAACTCCCACCTAGATGGCTCTCACCTGCCGATAGATCTTGCCCTTTTCCAGGCGGGTGATACGGTCCCAATGCAGTGAGCCCTTCTCATCAAGTTTTCTGAAAGGCCTAGGGTGGGTTGAAAGGCCTAGGGTGGGGTTAAAGGGCCTGATTTCCAGTCTGTGGCAGGACCACAGGCTGGACACCTCCCACTCTGCAAAGACCCACCTGCTCACCTGCCCATCAGCAAGGGGGTGCCCCCACCCCAGGCACACAGGGCGGCAAGCAGAGGCCAGTCCCCGCTCCCTGGGCCCATCGCCCCATGCACTGCAACAAACACTAGCCCCCCTGCTCACCCCAACTAGAGAAAGCCCGCGCGCAGTAACGAAGACCCAACGCAGCCAAAAAAAAAAGAATCTGCCTGCCAGTGCAGGGGATATGGGTTTGAGCCCTGGTCTGGGAAGATCCCACATGCCATGGAGCAACTAAGCCTGTGCGCCACAACTACTGAAGCCCACGTGCCTAGAGCCTGTGCTCCACAACAAGACAAGCCACTGCAGTGAGAAGCCTGCGCACCACAACGAAGAGTAGCCCCCGCTCGACACAACTAAAGAAAGCCTGTGCGCAGCAATGAAGACCCAGTGCAGCCCAAAGTAAATAAATTAAAGAGATTAGGAGACCACCTGAGACAAGATTAAAGGAGTGCAGACCCTGCACACACCCTAATCTTATCAGCAACCCCACCCCTGAACGACTGCTATAAAAACTCCTCACCAATTCCTCCCCAGTTGGGAGATAGTTTTTTGGCGCAGGAGCCTGTCCCCCTTTGCCTGCCAAAGCAATAAAGCTATTCTCTTCTACTTCACCCAAAACTCTGTCTCCAAGATTCGATTTGGCACTGGTGCAGGGAGGCTGAGTTTTTAGCATCAAATTTGGCACCCAACATGGGGCTGACTCGTGTACAGTCCTGGGGCGGGCGCGGGGGAGGGGGGTTCCCTGGCTTGATTGGATGCTCCAAGATTTTCTCCATGCCAGCCTCATTCAAGAGTGGAAGGCTGAAGAATTCCTTTAGAGACCAGATCACCTGGGACCCTTGTCTGGGAAGGCTGGGCCCCAGTCATACCCCATCGGCCATCCTGGCAGCTGGAACTCCGAGGCAGGACGAGACAGTGGAGGAGTGGTACCGCTAGGGACCACCCTAGCAGCTGCCAGGTCATCTTCGCCTTGAGGATGTTCCTCTCTTCCTCCTGCCTGGACCACCCTGGACTTCCTACTCCAAGGAATTATTTTGGGGAAGCATAAAAGTAGCATTTGGGATGTCACAACACCTCAGCTAGCATTTGGGGAAGCCCCCCAGCATGTACTGTGGCCACTTTGACCCTGTCCATTTGGGGGAACCTTAGTTCCCATTTGGGGGATTCTCCATTCCAGGAAATCCCATTTGAGAGGCGTGCCACTTGGGCAGAGGTCACGGGCTAAGTGGGACTTGGAAGCCCATTTCGTTTTGGTTTCTGTTTGGGTTTTTGGTTTCTTTGGTTTGAGGCTTCTGTTGCTGGCTAGGATTTTGGTTTGTTCTTGGTCTGAGCGTGAGTGTTCTTTCAATCAAACATGGGAAGTGCTTCTTCTTCGATTCCATCTGATAGTCCCCTGGGGAAAATTCTGGCAGACTGGTTAACCTATAGCTATCAACCTATGACTAAAAAGAATGAGATTCTATTGTAATTCTGTTTGGCCAATGTACATTCTTAAAAGTAAGGAGAGGTGGCCTTTGTGTGGTAGCCTAAATTATTATTCTATTCTTCAGCTAGAATCCTTTTGTCACAGGAATGGAAAGGCTGGGAATTCTCTCCACTCCATCTGGGCTAGCCACTCCGGGCTCTCCAAGAGCCAACTCTGGGTTTGTTCTTTTTCAAGAACTGAGCCAATCTGTTTGGAAACCTTTGTCTGGGAGTGGAAGCAGAATTTTTAAACTACACCTCCTCTAATTATCTGTGTGGCCATAGCTTATCTGTCGTTTGTGCTTTTATGTGTATTGTTTTGGGGTGAGCCACTCTGGCTTGCGCAGGGTGGGAAAATTCTACCTGCTCATTGTGGGCCACTATGAATTCTCTGTCCGGGAGTGGAAATGGAATCTTTGGGCTACGCCTTGTCTGATCTTTTGTTTGTGGGACCATGTTTGTTGTTTGTATGTGTGTGTGTCAGTACTTGCACTGACTGGTTGAGACATCTTTCGTGAATAACAGAGCTCACGTGTGACAACATCAGTGTATCCTTCCCTATTGCGTGGGGCTTTGCCTGTGGAGGAATGTTGGTTGGGATTTTCCCTTTTGGACTAGCCTTGTTATAGGTGACCAGAGCTCTGTTCAATCTCTGTACACCCCCTAGGGTATTTTTACAAAACTAGGAGCTCTTCAGCTATGCTCCCATGAAAAGGAATTGGTATTTCTTTCCCCCTGTGCCTAGGTCCTCAGGAACACATGTTATCTAAACCATCTCTAGTTCCTGAGACTGAAGAAAAAGGGCAGGGGAAAGAAGGCCTTATTAAACTCAAGTGGAAAAACTGTGAGATCTCTGGTTCTGTCTTTATGTAGGAGCTAACTTGTAAATGAGCTCTGTTTAACTGACTTAAAAGTAAGAGCTTACAAGCTAAATCTAAATGTCTAAAAAATTGGCCAATATAAATTTTGGACCACACGATCTGGGAAATACTCAGTAGTGAATTGATATGTTACTGAAGGTAGGTTAAGCTTGTTGGTTTAATTAATATAGACATGTCTTTAGAATCATCAGTGTTAAGTAAAGCAAACGAGGTTAAGAGTTTTTAGATAAACTCTTTACGAATAAGTATTTTAGGAATGTCTACTTAAGAATAATCTCTCCAGGTGCTTGGTAACTTAAAATTGTAGAGTTGTGCTAAATTAAGTTAAATGATGGAAGTTTATTGAATAGGTAGGCCACTTCCAAGTAAAATAAGATACTGAAACATTAATTACTGAATACTGGCTTCCCTTTGCAGAGAGACTAAAGGTATGTATGAACTAAAGGTATTTGGTGCCACCCTGTGATTCTTTATAAGAAAGCACATGTCTGGGACTTCCCTGGTGGTCCAGTGAGTAAGAGTCTACCTTCCAATGCAGGAGATGGGGGTTTGATCCCTGGTCAGGGAACTAAGATCCCACATGCTGTGGGGCAACCAACTAAGCCCACACGCTCTGGAGCCCGCATGCCACAACTAGAGAGAAGCCCTGCACGCCGCAAAGAAGAGCACGCATGCCACAACTAAGACCCGACGCAGCCATAAATAAATGAATGAAGAATATTAAAAAAGAAAGCACATGTCTTTAGAAATTATTGGTATTTATGTTTATAAATCTACAGAGTGCCGAAGACAATTCACGGTTGCTTAAGGAAAGTAGGTTGTGTGTTTTGAACAAAAGATGGTATGAGGAATGGCACTGCATTTTCCTAAGGAAAAAAAAAGTGATTTTTGCCCTAGAGCTGGTTGATTTTGAATGGAAAAGGGGCCAAATGTTTACAGAAAGTTGTAGAAGGTCTGCAGAAAAGGAAAAGGAAATTTAGTTGGGTAAATGAATTTTGTTGGGAGTGGGCTGGGACAAGACTGGATTTGGTTTCTTCCTCTAAATTTTTCTTGAAATACTGCTTTTGATAACAGCTTGTCAGTTCCTTTGCCTTTAAGTGATCTGTATTCACCTTTAAAATCTTTTCACTTTGGTTAAGTAAATAGCATTGTTTGGCAGTTTCTAAAAGTTCTTTTCACCTCCAGCTAACTTTGAGATGCTTCAGAGGGCCCCTGAGGCATTTCAGAGAGGAACATTTAATTAAGATTTGGTACATTAAATCAAATGTAATCAGTTGTAATTCTGGTTATTGTAACCAAGTTTCTTTATCGATTACATTGTAATCAGATGTTTAACTGCATCCTTTAAGTCCTTCTGTCATTTATAGACAGTTATTGTACTCTGATGCTTTTGCAGAAGTGCTTCATCTTCAAGATTTATGCGAAGGACCTTCAGACAAATACAGGTCTCTCATAAATGTCATATCATACCACTGAGCTGGGTCTACTGCTTAAGGCACATGTACAATGCTCGTGTGACAACTGGGTATAAATGATAAAATGTATGTCCTATAAAATGTTTCCTCACCAACATACCTCTGAGCTTGTTCACGATACCTGATCAGTTTTCCCCCAGTGTGGATTAACTAGGCAAATATAAAGGAGGCCTAGCATGGAGGGACATGATCTACAACCAGGTCAAACAGCTGTATCACCCCGGCATTGAGGGATAGCTATTTTGATTATCAATGCTTTCTATTGAAAGATTTGCAATCAGAGGGAAAATGATGAAAAAAATCTGCATGTATTGAGGTGTGGGGAAGTCACTGGCTTATACATGGTTTAACTTTAAAAAAAGGCCTGTTTTGTGGCCTTTCAGACACGCATTGTACATCTGCTTTGACACTGAGGAGGGGAGTGCATTTGAAAGTCAAAATGGAGTAACTATGGTAAAACTAATTGACCATTGTGTATGTGATTTCAGACATATTTCTGTATTGTTGCAAACTTGAATTTTCTGAGCTACATCAGACTTGGGATGCCACAAGGACTTAAAAATTCCCCCACCCTCTTCAACGAGATTTTGGCTAAAGATTTACAAGGATTGCACGTGGATCAAGGTTGAGTAGAGGCCTTCCCAGCCAGAACAGAAAAAGTATTAGAAGTGACAAAAGCTCTTCTTAAGGACATTATTCCTAGGTACAGCCTTCCCTCTACTATTCAGAGTGACCATGGATCTGCTTCCATAGCAGAAATAACACAAACAGTAAATAAAGCTTTAGGTATATAATGGAAACTTCACTCAGCATGGAGACACCAATCTATGAGAAAGGCTAAGAAGATGAATCACACCATGAAGAACTTTTGCTAAGCTATGCCAGGAAACTCATCTAAAATAGAACAGGGGCTTGCCAATTGCTCTCCTCCATATGTGGGTGGCCCCTAGAAGCAGGCGAGGGTTGAGCCCTTAAGAAATTATATACAGGCGACCATTCTTGGCTCCTAAGAGTAAAGAAAGAAAAACAGTTCATGGTTCTGGGAAAGTTGGACAGCTGCATGTAAATCAATGAAGTTAGAACACACCCTCATACCATGCACAAAAATAAACTAAAAATGGCTCAAAGACTGAAACGTAAGACATGACACCATAAAACTCCTAGAAGAGCACAGGCAAAACATTCTCTGACATAAATCATACCAATGTTTTCTTAGGTCAGTCTCCCAAAACAAAAATAAACAAATGGGACCTAATGAAACTTACAAGCTTTTGCACAGCAAAGGAAACCACTCAAAAAATGAAAAGACAACCTACGGAATGGGAGAAAATATTTGCAAATGATGAGACAGACAAGAGTTAATCTCCAAAATATATTAACAGCTCATACAACTCAACAACAAAAAAACAAACAACCCAGGGAATTCCCTGGAGGTCCAGTGGTTAGGACTCTGCACTTTCACTGCTGAGGGTGCGGGTTTCATCCCTGGTTGAGGAACTAAGATCCTGCAAGCTGCACAGTGCGGCCAAAAAACAAACAACAACAACAAAAAAAAACAAAAAAAAGAAAAAGAAAAAAAAACACCAATCAAAAAATAGGCAGAAGACCATAATAGACATTTCTCCAAAGAAAACATTTAGATGGCCAGTAGGCATGTGAAAAGATGCCCAACATCACTAATTATTAGAGAAATGCAAATCAAAACTACAATGAGGTACCACTTCACACCAGTCAGAATCCCCATCATTAAAAAGTCTACAAATAACAAATGCTGGAGAGGGTGTGGAGAAAAGGGAATTCCACTCTTGGTGGGAATACAAGTTGGTGCAGCCACTATGGAAAACAGTGTGGAGGTTCCTCAGAAAACTAAAACTAGAACTACCATATGATCCAGGAATCCCGATCCTGGGCATATACCCAGACAAAACTATAATTCAAAAAGATACATGCACCCCTATGTTCACAGCAGGACTATTCACAATAGCCAAGACATGGAAACAACCTAAATGTTCAACAGATGAATGGATAAAGAAGATGTGGTACACATAAAAAATGGAATACTACTCAGCCATAAAAAGAATGAAATAATGCCATTTGCAGCAAACATGGATGCAACGAGAGATTATCATACTAAGTGAACTAAGTCCGAAAGACAAATACCATATATATCACTTACATGTGGAATCTAAAATAGGGCACAAATGAACCTATCTACAAAACAAACAGATTCACAGACATAGAGAACAGACTTTTGGTTGCCAGGGGAGAGGTGGGGAGGTGGGGAGGCAGAGGGATGGACTAGGAGTTGGGGGTTACTGGATGCAACTGTTACATTTAGAATGGATGAACAGGGACTTCCCTAGCAGTCCAGTGGTTAAGACTTTGCCTTTCAATGCAGAGGGTTGTGGGTTTGATCCCTGGTCAGGGAGCTAAGATCCCACATGCCTCGTGGCCAAAAACCAAAACATAAAACAGAAGCAATACTGTAACAAATTCAATAAAGACTTAAAAAAAAAAAGTCCAATAAAAAAAAAATCTTAAAAAACAAAAAGAATGGATAAACAACAAGGTCCTACTGTATAGCACAAGGAACTATACCCAATCTCCTAGGATAAACCATAATGGAAAAGACTATAAAAGAATAATGTAGGGCTTCCCTGGTGGCACCGTGGTTAAGAATCTGCCTGCCAATGCAGGGGACACGGGTTCGAGCCCTGGTCTGGAAAGATCCCACATGCCACGGAGCAACTAAGCCCGTGCACCACGACTACTGAGCCTGTGCTCTAGAGCCCATGAGCCACAACTACTGAAGCCCACACGCCTAGAGCCCATGCTCCGCAACAAGAGAAGCCACCACAATGAGAAGCCTGCATGCCACAACAAAGTGTAGCCCCTGCTCGCTGCAACTAGAGAAAGACCGTGCACAGCAGCGAAGACCCAATGCAGCCTAAAAAAAAAAAAAAGTATATATGTGTATAACTGAGTCACTTTTATATAACAGAAATTAGCACATGGTAAATCAACTATACTTCAAATAAATAAGTTAAGCAGTATGTACAACAGACTGGTCAATTGTTAACCGCTAAGCATGAGTTTGTGTCTCACAGGTCTCCCCTCGCCTGGAAGCTCCCTTTCATCCCTTCAAAGCAGGAGACAGGGTGCTGCTGAACGTGTGGAAAGAACAAGAACCTGAGCAGCAGCTTGAAGAGAAATGGAAGGGAGCCTATGATGTTCTTACCACTCATACCTCTCTGAAATTGGATGGAGTAAAACCATGGGTACATCACACTAGAGTAAGATGATCACCAGAGACTGACCAGCCACGCCTGCCTACAGCCAGCAAACAAGACTCCTAAGAAGTGGACATCTCACTCTTTGGGAAACCTTAAGTATTTGTTCCGACAAGTGTAATGAAGTTTTGTTTTCTTATTCTTTCTCATACCTTTTACTTTTCCCCACAAAACTATAGATTCATATGCTGATTCTCTTGATAATTCTTAACTGCTGGATATGTGGTGAGCTTCCTATTTCCGAGTCTTCAGGATTGACTTGGTGAGTTTTCCCCCTTACAGGGAATTGTTTGGAAACAACTGGCTACAACAGCCCAGTTCCAGACTGGGTTTCTGATTGATTCTCCTGAATTTCTAAGGAAGTGAGATCTACACCATCTACTAAAGATCCAGTTGTCACTCATTTTACCTTTAACTTGGGTCTGTTGCACCAAAATGGTGGACTAAGGGAATTGAGATCTTAATCATACAGGACTCCTCGGATCCAGGACTAGGAATTCAAGTATTTTTAATATTTCTTTCTTTCTGTTTCTTTAATAAATTTATTTATTTATTTTTGGCTGTGTTGGGTCTTCATTGCTGTGTGCAGGCGTTCTCTCCTTGCAGCGAGTGGGGGCTACTCTTCATTGCAATGCACAGGCTTCTCATTGTGGTGGCTTCTCTTGACTAATATTTCTAATTCGGTATCTATGCCCCGTTTCAGCAGGAAGTAGCCTGAGTGGCCATCACCCTGTTCCCTGAAAGATTTGGGGAAAGATAAAATTGAAGCGGGGATTAAAACCCAGTCCCTCTGCCAAGTTTATGATTAACATTTCTCTCCAAAACGATTATTCCTTATCTTGTCCAACATCTGTTCTCCTCAAGATTGAGGAGTATCAAAGAAAAGGGGGGAGTGAAACCAAGCAAGACCCTGTGGGGCTCCTGGGCACAGAAGCCTTTCTGTCCCTCATTTCTTGTTTGTAGGGAACAGACTCCAGCCTCCATGACCTTCCCTGGGTTCCAAAGGGCAGATTTGAACAGCTGTTAGTCGGGAAGGGAAAGGATGGGAAGACAACGGAGCAAAAGCCGAGAAACCACCTGAGGCAAGATCTGAGGAACCAGAGCAGCTCATCAAGATTAGGAGACCACCTGAGATGAAATTAAAGGCGTGCAGACCCTGCTCACACCCTAATCTTCTCAACAACCCCACCCTTGCACCATTGCTAGAAAAACTTACCAACTCCTCCTGGGTTGGGAGATAGTGTTTGGGGGCAGGAGCCTGCTGCGTCCCCCTTTGCCTGGCAAAGCAGTAAAGCTTTTCTCTTCTACTTCACCTAAAACTCTGTCTCCGAGACTTGATTCAGCACTGGTGTACAGAGGCCGAGTTTTCAGCATCACCTCTAGGCAGGGAACATTGCTAATTATGACAGGTGGGACATGTGGTGGGTTCTGGGTCATTACCCAGGCTGCTCTCCTCTGAGGATACAGTCATAGCCACCCCAATCCCCTGGCTGCTCCCTAGGGGGCTGAGGGTTCCCAGGCTTATCTGCCTTTGTTTCCCCATCTGTGCAGTGGGGGAGGTGGACGGGGAAAGGGCATGGGCTTTGAGGTCAGAGAGAACAGACCGAGCCCTCCCTCGCATGGCTGTGACCTCAGGAAAATTACCACACCTTACCTTTTGGAGCTCAGTTTCCTTGTCTCTAAAGGGGGAATAAAAATTGTACCAACCTACAAAATTAAAAAGAGGGTCATACAGAACGTGCTCTGGGCAGCATTCCCACCTGGACCCGTGGCAAATGTAGGATTAAATGGGCAATGCACCTCTGGAGCCCACATTTCCCTGTCCCCAGTTTCCCTCAAAGAAACGGGTTGCAGGGAATCAGAGGGGAGCAGGCAGGACTAGGTGCACACACAGCACACTGCCTTGCAGGGGCTCCAGGTGGCCCTGTTCCTGAGACCTCTAGCCTGTGGCTGAGGCCCAAACAGCCCAAGCCTCCAGTGAATTAATTTTTGTCTCAGACACAAGTTGTGATCTTGAAGCAGAAGCCCTTGGCCATGGAGCAGACATTTGCCTCAGAGGTCCCTTTGGAACACAGGCTCCACACCCATCCCCTTTCCTTTGGAGACAAGTACAGAATGTGGGTGGGGGAACAGGTGTGGCTGGTTCCTCTGGTGGCCCTTAGGCCTGGAAGAGCAGCTGCTTCAGATTCGTGGGTGCAGATGGAACACTCCTCACCTGGGTGCACATGAGACACAGCTGACATCAGCTCTCTTATGAAGCTGCTTCTGAGATGTCCCTTCCCACGGTCCTGAGTTCCTGGGTGCCATCTGTGACTCTCAGCACAAAGCCCAGTAGTTCCCCAGGAGGGCAGGGGTCTGCTTGGCTGTGCAGCCCCTTCCTGGCACTGAGTTCTGGCCAAATCCAGGCTTTCGCCTCTGCCCTTGAGGATATTCCCAGGGATGGACAACCCTCCCAGGGACAAAGCAGGATGGGGAAGCAGCCCACAGGCCTGTCCTCCTGACCCAGCTTCTAGACTGAGAAAACCAGAAGGCCCCAGTTTCTTCCATAGGGCTGTGGTGGTACATGGGGCCAGGTGAGGAGATATGCCCCCCACCTGCACCAGCCTCCCAAATTCACTGGTCTCACTGTCCAGCCCCCACCTTCCAGGCCAACTCCTCTCAATGGCAGCCATGAGACTCGTGGGGGCCATCCTCCCAGCTGCTGCTGGTGCCTTAGAGCTCACTCCAATCCCATGAGGTGATCACATTTATTCCTCCATCATCCAGAGGAAGAAACTGGAGTGCAGGGAGGTAAAGTCACTTGCTCCAAACCATCTAGCAACAGGCCATGGAACTGAGATTTGAATTCAGGTCATCCTACCTGTCTCAATCACTTTGCCCCTCCGCCTAGCCTTCCAGTGTCACCACACTGAGGCTGGGGCGGGGGGGGGCTGGCCTGGGGCCTGGCTCCCCGGCAAAGTTTTGCCCACAAGCATCAGCATGTCTCAATGTCTAGAATCTCCCCCAAGAAAACCCAGCCAGAAGGGGACAGTTAGGACCCAGGGGTGCAAGGCTGGTCCATCCCGGCACTCACTATGGCACCTTGGAAATGACCTTGCCCTTATCACATCAAGAGGAGCTTGGGGGGGGGGGGTCTCTGTGAAGATCTGAAGATCCAAGTGGGCCCTGAGTGATAAAGCCCACTAGACTTCCCTATGTCTCTCCCCCACACCTACAATGCAGGCTTCTCAGGCTGCTCTACTGAGGGTCTTCTCGAGGCCCAGAGCAAAGACAGGTCCTTAAACGGCACCCCATGTATGCCCAGTCCACTGGGTGGCGGGGGGAGGCAGGGATGGTCCTGATAGAGGCCCAAGGGCTTCAAAACCACCAGTCCTCAGGGCTTATTCTGCCTTCAGCTCCTCAAAATGTGAGTCCTGTCCACCCATACTACTCCCAGGTCTCTACACAGCTGGAGTGGAAGTCCTCGTTCACGCAGTTGGAATCTTCCAGACAGGACCACTTTGTCTTATAAGATGACAAAAGCTATGTCACTCCCAGAGGGTCTCCTCCTGAAGTTGCCCCATCCATTCCTGGACTCTTTCCGAGTCAGCACCACAACCCTGTGACAGAGGCCCCAGGACTGTGTTTTCCGATGTAAGACACTGAGGGTCCGAGAGGAAGAGGCTTGCTGAGCGCCACCCAGCTGGTCAGTGATAGCGTCAAGCCCCAACCACAACTGTCTGCTAAAGAGGCAGGGCCCCAGAGACCAGAACAAATATCCAGCCCTCTGGCCTCACCAGGGTGCTCTGGGGCCTCATCTGCCAGTTTTGCAGAGGGAGAGAGGATAGAGGAGTAAGTGCCCTGGCCAAGGAAGCAGCAACCCTTCTGGATTCCAGGGGACTTGGGCGACTTGGTGTCGTTTCTCCAAACAACGCCTTCCCCTCCTGAGCTGAGAGCGCAAGACTCCAGGGCGGAATCTAGAGGCGTCCGAAGAGTCTAGTCGGCATCTTTTGAGTCAGGAGTCTCTAGGAGCCCGCTTCGGCCAGCGCCGCCGGCTGGCTGGCTTTGTCCCCAGTACTCCCGCCCCAACTAAAGGCCCCGAAGAGAACAAGGGGTTGGGGGCGTTTCCGCTTCGGCCTCCCAACAGGCGGGACCCTGAGGAAAGACGGCGGGGCCCGCCTTCCGGCGGCCGCTACAGGAACCCCGAGCTTCTGAATACTGAGCGGAGGAACAAACCGCGCACCCGCCCGCCTCCGGGAGTCCCCAGAAGCCCCCAGGACCCTCCGCCGGAGTCCCTCCCGAAGGGGTGCCCGGCCTTAGGGCTCTGGGGCCCTGGCGAGCCCCACCACGGCGCTTCCCCCGAGGAGCGGCGCCCGGGACGACTCGGGAGCGGTACCCTGGAACTCGGTCCGTCGGTCCGTCGCCCAAGCTCGCGTGTGCCGCCGAGAGAACTACACGCCCGGTGCTCCTCCCGCTCGGGCTCACCTACCGTGCACCAGTCTCCTCATGTCCTGGTATCGAGCCCACAGGTGTGCGCTGGGCTCGGCGCCGCCGGCGGGCGCCGAGCGCGGGGCGCCGGGGCAGTGGGCGCCGGGACCCGGAACTACGGTGGCGATGGCGGCTCCTTCTTTCCTCCCTTAGGGAGGTTGGCGGGCCTAAGAAAGGCCGTCCCCGCGAGGCTCCGGACGGCCAGGGCTCGGAGGGGAGAGGGCCAGAGCGCGGCCGATGCAGCGGGGGTCCTGTTCCCCGCCCCTCGCCCCTGCCGGTTCTGCCCGCGGACCAGAGACCGGCCCGTTTCACTCACGTCTCTGGCGGATAGAGTCCTTCCCGCGCGCTCCCCGCCGCCAGCCCCAAGCTGCGTGAGACCTCGGGACCGCAGCGCAGCCGACGTCCGCTGAAGCAGACGTCGCTCCCTCTTTGTGCCTTATACAGATGACCTCTGTTAACTTGGAGCGAGGTGGTGGGCCAGGGGTCACTGTGCTTGCCTGGTTCCTACCTCAGCAAATGGCCGCACCGAACCGCTCCATTCCTCGCTTCCCCACGCGGGACTCTCTAGCTCTTCTAGCAATATCACCAGGATTTACAACGAAATTCCTCTTTCCTGCTGAGAACCACTCTCCACCTGCGTGTATTCCACACAGATCCGTTTTCTAAGTCCACATGCGCATGTGCTCTGGGCCTTCAGCAGGCTGACCCTGCACCCGTGGGCCTTGTCGGTGGAGAGCTGGCTAGCTAGACACTGTTTCCGTGGGATGCTCCCCGCGGTGTCCTCGCCGGGTCTAAGGGTGTACATTCCAATATTCACTGCACCTTGGCTGAGGACCTACAGTGTGCCAGCCCCTGGGCCAAGTGCTGGCACAGGATGGAGGCCATAGGTGGGCCCATGGGTGGGCGGCTGCCCTCCCCACTCCCAGGGCCCCAGTAAGCTAAGTGTGCGCTGGGGGCTTAGCCATATGTAAGCCTCGTGTGGGCGGGAGATGGGTGCTCTGTGGTGTCCAGCCCGCAGAGCCACCAAGAGAAGCCAGAGTGAGCACCAAGCCAGTTGTGTGTGCATGGTTGGGTGGGGTTGGCTCCGGGAGAAGGCAGGTTATCCAGGTTATCCAAGCTGTAGCTTGGACCTGGCAGCTCAGCGGCGGACCCTACTACCCTTTTCAGAGGCGCTGCTTGATCTCTCTTTTTTTTGTACATTTTGTGTCCACGTTACCAAACTCTCTTATTGGTTCTAAGTTTTCATTTGACTTTCTTAGATTGTCTAATAGGCCGGGAATAACGGAAAGCGCCCCATACAGGATAGCTTTTCTTAATTTTATGGTTGTTTGTCTCAGATGCTTACTTAGACTTTTCTTGTGATAATGATAGTTAGCTTTCAACAGTGCACCTTATTTTTAGAAGCCTAGGCATCAGTCTCGATCTCGAAATAAATGAAAGGCGTTGTGTAATTGCATTTTAGAGCATGGTGCACTACCCGTTTAGTAGTCCATCATAGAGGGTCATCACTTCTACTAGGACTTTAAGAAAAAAGATGGCGGTGGCAGAGTAGGGGGCGCGGCCGCCAACTCCGAATACCAGCTTGCACAGGGGAGGCCGGGAGGCGGGGCCGGACCGACGCCACGTGGGAGGCCCCGCCCCTTGGCCCGCCCTGCCTCTGGAGCAGAGGAGTCTGCGCCAGCTGGTTTAGGCCTCACAGAGCACGCGCACTCCGCCGCATTCTGATTGGCGGACCCACGCAGCCCACCGCACTCAGATTGGTGGAGCCGCTCCACATTCTGGGTCCCGAGCTCAGTGGGGCTCCTTACCCGTTCCGCTCCTCACCTCCTTGGAGGTGGCCCAGGGCCGGGATCGCACGGCCACCTGGCCGCCGGACTCAGCAAGGACGGGCAGGACGGCTTCGGCTTCATCCGGGAGCTCCAGTCCAGGAACTGGGACAGCTCCCGTCGCTCTTCGTTCCGCCGTACCCTTCTCAACGACAGCGGTCCGGCATGTTTTCCAGGGCCCAGGTGAGGCGGGTTCTGCAGCGGGTGCCCGGGAAGCAGCGACTCGGCGTCTACAGGTTCCTGCCCTTCTTTTTTGTCCTGGGAGGAACGATGGAGTGGATCATGATTAAAGTGCGCGTGGGCCAGGAGACCTTCTGTAAGTGGGTGCAGCAGCCTCTGTTTCATTTCAGGCAGGCGGGAGGCGGCGAGGGAGCCGTTTTCCTGGGGGCTGTTCTCAGCTTGTAGACCTCTCATTCCGCTCAGCGCTGAGGTGCTTTTACCCTGGTCAGAAGGGCGAGTGCGGTTCCCTTCGTTGGGCGGTGGAGATCCGCCTGGGCTCTCCTGTAAGCGGGGCGACAAAGGCACATTGGTATCCGATCTTGAGACCTTCCCTGCACTTTGAGAGGAGGGCACGTGACTCCACTCAGGACGCCCTCCTTTCAAGCCTGCCCTTCGGCCATGCCGGTGACACTTTTCGGGCCTAAGGAATAGACTTCTCACAGCATCTAGAGGCGGGTGGGATCTTGAGGATTCATGGAAGTTCCTAACTGGCCAGTCCAAACCCTAGAGGGAACTTGGTTGGCCCGGCTTAGCTAAATACTACTGTCTTTACTGGCCAGAGTCATTGGTACCAATGCCCAGCACTACAAAAAGTGTGTCTGGCATTGCTTTGCTGAGCACTAGCCTGGAAAGGCTAGTTCCTCTTCCAGGAAGACTTCCCTAACCCCTAGGCCCTTTCTGCTTTCTCCCTCTCCAGAAACACAATCACTTGTGAATCACCAACCCTCATTTTTTTAAAAAAAGTGCTTTCTAAAGATATTTAATCCTACTGTGTTCACCCATTCCTTCATATTTAATGAGCACTGATGAGAGGATATAAGGTGGAGGGCCCCCACACCAGAAGAGCACTAATGGGAGAGACAGATCATACAGTTACTATTAAGTGTGATCACTGCTGTGGGGGGAAAGTTGGGGGAGCATGGGAGTCCTGGGTGGGGCACCTGAATTGGACTAGGTGGTGCAAGGAAGGCTTCCTGGAGGAGTTACCATGTCAGGTAGGGTCCGAAGATTGAGTAGGTGTCAGCCAGATGAGGGAAACGTTTATGGACTTGAAAGTGTCTTCTGCCAGTGGTAAGAGCAAACCTTGGGGCCTTGGTGTGAAAGTATGCTGCTGTGTTTCAGGGACTGAAGCAGGTGAGCAGAGTAAGGGATGACGTGGTTAGAAAGGTGCCTGGGCAGGGCCACAAAGGGACTGAAAAACCAACAGTGTATCTCAAAGGGCTGAAGAGTTTTAAGCCGCAGCTGGTGAACATATGTGGAGAATGCTTTCTTGTGGAGGGCGGATTGACAGGAACACTTAGGCTGTGTGGTTGTCCAGATTTGAGATGGTGGCCTGGACTAGGGTGAGATGCCAAGAAGTGGGCGGAGTTGAGAGACACCCCAGAGGTAGTACTGACAAGGGCTTGGTGATTGACTGGACTCAGGAAATGAGGAGTGGCGGCTTCAGGTAGGGCAGCTGGGGCAGGGGGAACACAGGCAGGACAGTCCTGGGCTCCATTTTGGACGTGCTGAGGGGGGAGATGGTTATACAGAACTGAAGCTCAGAAGGCAGATCTGGGCCTCAGATCTAGGGTTGTGGGTCATTCACAAGCTGATTGTGATGAAAGTCAGAGTTTAAACCCCAACATTTTAAGGGTGACCGAGAGTGACCAGAGAGGCAAGAAGGGAAACATGAAGGGCTTGTTATCACATAAGACAGGAGGTTCAGGAAGTTCAACTAAGTGAATGGGAGGTAAGCCCCCTCTCCCCTACCAGGAGAGACTTGAAATATGCAAATACTGATCAGGAAAGAGAGGGTGGAGGGAGGCTGGAGATACCTTGGCCCTTGAGAAGGTGGGAGAGGATGGGACCAGAGCAGGGCAAGGAGTAGCCCTTGGAAGTCAGCTGGAAGAGTTCTTTACTGATGACTTTTCTCTGCGAAGAAAGTTCACGGCCATTTCGGGGTGGGTAAAGTAGGGTCAGGGCCATGGCTGAAGAAACAGGACTGCCAGGCATCACAGTGGACCCAGTTAGATGCAACAGTTAGGCCCACAGTGCAAAGCAAGCAGAATGAGCCATGGAGAAGTAAGTTGGATTAATCTGTAGTTTGGGTTTTGAAGGTATATCAAGAAGTTGATATTGATGAGAGGGAATTTCAGCTGATCTGGGCAGGAAGAGAGGACAAGGGCCTGAGGAAGTTGGTGAAGGTCCAAGGACAGAAAGGTAGTAGAGGTTGTCGTCAGAGCAGAATGAACTTATTGCTTCAGAGGAACACTGCAAGCAGATCGTAGAAGTTGAGAAGTAAGGAAGATGAAGGGGGCTGGTGCTTCATCTCTGTTGGGGGTGGTGTTGCCTGGGAAGATGGCACAGGACAGGGTCAAGGAACCTGAGCTAGATGCCAGCATTTTCATAGACTGAAGGGGAGTGATGGACAGCAGGTGCCAGTGCAGAGAAGATGGTGGCAAATGGCATAGGACCCAGAGGAAGAAGGTGGAGAATCAGTAGTAGTCTGGAAAAGCAGCAGCTGAGAACAAGGAGACTGCCCTCATCTCCCAGCCCTCAGTTCCTGGGTGTGGCAGAGGGAGCAGCAGAGAGCTATAGGGCCAGAAGTGCCTCTGCAGGGCCAGTTAAGAAGGATGATTTCAGAGAGAAGTGAAATTGCTAAGGGCTGTGCTGGGACATGACACTATCTTTGAAGACACTGACTCTGACCCTGCTATTGATATTGAGAGCTCCTTTAACATAGTGCTCATTTAAATCAAATCTTGTTTTAAGTTTATTCTGGCATTGAGTTAAGCCTTAATGTTGATATTCAGGTGACAGATATAGACTATTGGTTAAATTACTCAGATATATGTATTTTTAATTCCTTAGTCTCTTGAAAATCTAAATAAAATCTTTGTTTGATACAGACGATGTCTACCGTAGAAAAGCCTCAGAAAGGCAGTATCAGAGAAGGCTGGAAGATGCATCAGAGACTGAACTTCAGCAGTCAATAAAGTGAATATGAAACTTTACTACTGGTTTCAACTCCTTTAAAGATGTACTTTTCGGGTCTCTTGTTCTTACATAGAACTGCCTTTACAAAGAACTTTTATAGTTTTCCTGTCTCGGCTTGAATACTTCCCAAGTCACTGATGGACAGCACTTGTGGGAAAATTATTTCCTACTAAAACACACCTACCCATTGAATCTAGTCCATGAAATATTTCTAAACAATTCAAGGATCAATCAGGATGCTTTTCAGTGTAGCCTGAATTGTTTGTGAAGTCCTTTGTTTTAGGCAACAAGGGATAACCTTATTTGGTTTTTTGCAGAATTCAGACTTACTATGAATAAAAGTTATCTACTGTAGGATCATTTAAACGAGGATTATTATGCAATAATAATTTGTAAACATTTTGTTAGAATGTGACCATACGTTATTCATGTTAAGTGCTCTTGTGAACACAGAAAACCCCTTTCCTTGCTTGGCTCCACTAACATACAAGGGCTGGACCTCCATGAGGACTGGGGAGCAACACGTTTCACTCCCCTCTGAGATGAAGATGTTGCTTTCATCCAGCTGCTAAAGATAAAGACACTGCTCGTTCCCAAAGAAAGTGAATCTTCACAGCATAAAGCAACCACAGACTTGAGCTAAATCAGAGGCTCAGTCTATAGGGAGAGATTTTCCAATCTGACCCAGAATAAGTTTGGATCAGTTGGTAGAAAAAGCAAAGGCATCTTTCCATGTTTGGATAACCATATCCAACATCTTTTCAAACAAGAAAATATATACATATTAAAGAAGACTAAGTTTCAAAATAGTTTCTAACTATTGCTCATGAATAAAGAAGCAGATGCTTAAGGCCACAGGGTATCCTCAAGTTAATGATATCTGCCACAAATTGTTCTAAGGGATTTTTTTTTTTTCTAATTTAAGTCAGTCCATTTATGTTAGAACCAATCCAGTATAATTAAGGAGCCACTGACTACTCAGATCTCATTAAAGCACTAATGAGTCACTGCTCAGAGGTGGCTTGAGTATGAAGACCAGTGATGACCAACAGCACCAGGGAGAGGAAGGTAGTTCTCATGTGCGCTTTTGTTACCTCAGGCATTCCTGGTGACCCTAAACCTCATAGTTACTTTTAGTGACTAGACTGCTGCATAATGAATTTAAATTGTGGCCTTAACTCCCATTTGTTCCTCCAACCTGTTTTAGAAGTTTAATATTTTGTACCTATGTAAAGAGCATATGTAACATACATACCTTTTACAAAGAATAGTTGTAAATGCTAATAAAACCATCAGCTAACTTCTGTTGTCTGCTGTGGTTTCCTTCCCTGGCCTATCCTGCTGCCTCCATCCCAGGGAGAATCTCTAGTCTGAAGTTTGTGCTAAACTTCCCTAGAGTTTTCTTCATCTTTCTAAAATATATGTATTGGAGTGCCAATTTATTTAAGACAATGAAGCTTTGAAGACAACACAACAATGTCTGACTTCAAGGCAAGTAGACTAGCAAAGCAATTAAAATTGAAGATACTTTCAAAGCATATTAATTTGGATGCTACAGAACTAATTTTTGTTAACCAAGGTGCAAGCTTTTTAACTTTGCCTCACTTTTTTAACAGTTCTACTAAGGAATATAACTCTATCCCACTTATCAGACACTAGGATTATTTAAGGGAACTTAAATAATTTAAACAGCAATGCTCTCATATGCTGCTTACAGAACTGCAGTGCCCCCTACTGTGAACTACAAGGCAAACAATTTAATAACTTGCATTTCAAAAACCACAATACTTCAGAATGACAAAAATCTAATTAGCATTTATTGCTAGAAGTCTACCTCCACTGGGGTGTTAGACAAAGAACATGGGCTTTGGAGCTTAATTTTATCATCTGAATGGACAGGGAAAGTACTGGGTTGACCAAAAAGTTCATTCGGTTTTTCCCGTAAGATGGCTCTAGTAGCGCTTAGCTGTCTTTAACTTCATTCGAAACAATTTTGCTAGACTGTATTGTGACAGGTCTCATATCAGCGTGCATTAAAAAAAAAAATCAAAATTGGTGAATTTTTGTGCAGCCATTTTAATACTGAAGATGGAAGCAACATTTTCCGCGTATTATGCTTTATTTTTTTAAATATAAATTTTATTTATTTTTGGCTGCGTTGGGTCTTTGTTGCTGCGCGTGGGCGCTCTCTAGCTGTGGACAGTGGGGGCTACTCTTCGTTGCAATGTGAGGGCTTCTCCTTGCAGTGGCTTCTCTTGTTGCAGAGCACGGGCTCTAGGCGCATGGGCTTCAGTTAGTTGTGGCTCATGGGCTCTAGAGCACAGGCTCAGTAGTTGTGGTGCACGGGCTTAGTTGCCCCGAGGCATGTGGGATCTTCCCGGAGCAGGAATAGAACCCGTGTCCCCTGCATTGGCAGGTGGATTCCCAACCACTGCGCCACCAGGGAAGTCCCTGTGCTTTATTATTTCAAGGAAGGTAAAAACGCAACTGAAACACATAAAAAGATTTGTGCAGTGTATGGAGAAGGTGCTGTGACTGATCGAACATGTCAAAAGCGGTTAGTGAAGTTTTGTGCTGGAGATTTCCCGCTGGACAATGCTCCACGGTCAGGTAGACCTACTGAAGTTGATAGTGATCAAATCAAGACACTGAGAACAATCAACGTTATACCATGCGTGAGAGAGCCGACATACTCAAAAATATCCAAATTAAGCATTGAAAATCACCGCTTGGTTAACTGCTTTGATGTTTGGGTTCCATAATTTAAGTGGAAAAAGCCTTCTTGACTGTATTTCCACATGCAATTCTCTACTTAAACGTAGCGAGAACATTCTATTTTTGAAACAAATTGTGACAGGCGATGAAAAGTGGATACTGTACTATAATGTGGAACAGAAGAGATCGTGGGGCAAGCTAAATGAACCACCACCAACCAACCAAAGGCCGGTCTTCATCCAAAGAAGGTGATGTTGTATACACGGTGGGATTGGGAGGGAGTCCTCTATTATGAGCTCCTTCCAGAAAACAAAACGATTAATTCCACCAAGTACTGCTCCCAGTTACACCAACTGAAAGCAGCACTCGACGAAAAGCATCCGGAATTAGTCAACAGAAAACGCATAATCTTCCATTAGGATGACGCAAGACTGCATGTTTCAATGACCAGGCAAAAAACTGTTACAGCTTGGCTGGGAAATTCTAATTCATCCGTCGTATTCACCAGATATTGCACCTGCGTATTTCCATTTATTTCGGTCTTTACAAAATTCTCTTCATGGAAAAAATGCCAATTCTCTGGAAGACTGTAAAAGGCACCTGGAACAGTTCTTTGCTCAAAAAGATAAAAAGTTTTGGGAAGATGGAATTATGAAGTTGCCTGAAAAATGGCAGAATGTGAATATGTTGTTCAATAAAGTTTTGGTGAAAATGAAAAATGTCTTTTATTTTTACTTAAAAACTCAAGGAACTTTTTGGCCAACCCAATACCTAAGCACAGAGTAAATACTCAATAAGGAAGGGCTATCTTTGTTCATCTAGTAGTCCTCTTTTGGAAATCTTGCCTACATCTCTGAAGTTATAACTCAATCAAATTAATCTCTTTTAGAAGTTTGGATCTCTCACACTGAGTTACTTCTCTTAAAAAAAAATATACACTTGGACCATGGTGTTTTCCAAAACAACCTCTCTGCTAGTAAAGCAGCATCAGTTCTTAGTTTTCACACACGTGTATTAAATTTGGAATTTCTTGACACATTTTTGTGTATAATCCACAAGACGTGCATTCCACATCTATCTGGGGGATAGAAATAGTCTATTAATTTGTTCAGGTATGAACTTTCATTCAGCTGACCTTGCACACTTCCAAATGCAAAAGGAACAGAGTAATACTTAGCACTATTGCTCAGAGTGTTCAGCTGGAATGTTTAACTATACATCAACGATCATTCAAAATATGTTTATGAGCAGACATGGAAGTACAGCCCTAAACTCTTAGGAGAACAGAACCACAGGGATTTGCAAAGTGATATTAGAGGAAAACAGTTGGTTGATTTTACCAACACCTTCTATTAAAAGTGTTGTCATGTTTTAAGAGATTATAAGCATGATAAAAACATACCCGGGCCACTTCTCTCTTCTGGCCACACACAGCTATTTGAAATGGATTACACTGATTTATGATACAGGACATGCTTGCCTTACCTTCCATCATCAGTAACAACTCCCTCTGCAATTTTAACTTCAACCTGCATTTCTGCCCATGCTGAAGACATGTTAGGAATCCTTGACTGCCAGTCTGAGAGGCTTGGCATGGGCATGTCAGGCTGCAGTGTGACTACATTCAGCTTCTGTGTTAATGCAGCCTAAGCCTTGGATCAGTGTCTGGACACTGACTTTTGCCTCTACCCAAGGAGCTCTCTTCCTTTAAATTGGCAGCCATATCCCTGTCAACATAAAATCAAGGCCTGCAGAAATTAAACCTACTTGAAACTAACATCTGACACAGCTTTAACAAAACAACCAAACCTGGTTAATCCAAATCACTTTGCAAACTCCATTTTTATTTGGATTAAAAAGCTTTAGATGAACAAAGATATGATACATACATATTATAAGACTAGTTATCACTTAAACCTCTTTTGATACAGAAATTAGAATAAACCAAGTTTTAATCAAGTCTGAAAATGTTTAAGTTCAAAAATCAACAACACCAATTTGGAGATTTTACACAAAGAAGAGTCCCCTCTTAATTCTTCCTCATAGGAAGAAAAGGGTGGGTTCAAAAACTAAGTAATTCAAGGCCTTTTAAATCAGTTGGCTGGCATACTATTTTAAACCTATAGGTCTTTTTCTGCACATAAACAAAATTCTTTTCCACATGAACTTACATTTTGAAAACATTTAGGCCATTATACTTTCTAAGCCATATCACTACAGTTCCTAAAACTCATGGGAAAAAAAGATGTATAGTTCACATGTACCTTTTAAAGTCAGGGCTTTTTTTTTTTTTTTTTTTTTTTTTTTTTTTTGGAAGATGGCTGACCTCAAATCTTATATCCTAAAATATTAATTGACATTCTCCAAGTTAATATACAGAAAGACATGATTCTAAAATAAATACATAGAGCTTTTTTTTTTTTTTAAAGGTAATTAGGGCCTGCCTAATGGCCCCCTGGCCCGGCTCTGCACTGCCTTAGGGAAGCCCCTAGCTGGATCTATGGTTCCTACAGCACCTCCAGACACTGAGAAGGAGCCTGGAGGAGGAGTGCTCTGGCTTCTAATGCCCCACATAGACCACAGTGAAGAGTTTTTAGAGTCTTCCCAAAGAAGTCTCTTCCAGACCTTAAAAAGGGAAATAAGACGGGTGCATGAAATAAATAAATAACTTAACCAAAATTAAATTTCAGGTTCTTTGGTGTAATTCAAGGATGTCTAGAAATAAAATAATCTGATTGTATTATACAGTCCATGATGATTCAATGGCCCAAATAACCAAGAACTGAAGATTTCTTTATCTGATTCAGTTTAACAATAAGGTACTGACATAGTACTGCAAAACATTTTTTAAAATTCAGAACTGTTTAAAATACTTGATGCAAATTGAGATCCAGTGGTTGACTTATAGGCAATTAAGTTATAAGGACCTCCTGTAATTAAAGTATCTAGATACAAGAGACTTTTTTCCATTCTAAACTCTTCTGTCCCCATGATTTAGTAAGAATGGTAATTAAATATCCAGGTATTGACTCATACCAGATTAAAAGAAAAAAGTATCCTCTGAGAGTCACTCTCAATTTACAAACAGCAGTGGAAGCTCTACCACAATGGCAACCACCTTGTTACAATAAAGCAAGTTTCAAAAACGCTGAGTGAAATACTGTACCATGTTTGATGCTTTCCACTTGTCTGAGCATTATATACTGCCTCCAAATGTTTTTTTCCAGAGTCATATAAGAGAGACAGGGTCATCAAACCTAAGTGTTTGGGATCTGTAATGGTCTTTTTAGTGAGCATTTTCTTAAATTATGATTTCCTTCTCCTGAAATTCAAAAGCACAAGCTGAATTTTAAAATTATTTTATAAAGTCTTAAATTTCTGGTTGAGAATTACAACCCTGAAACTTAGGAGAAAAAGAAAAAAAAAAGCCAGATCTGATGAGGAAATAAAGAATACTAAAACATACTTGCATATGCAGGCAATCCAGCCTTTTACAATTATGCTTCTGACACAGCCCATATCTGGTTAATGCACTCCCTTCCCTAAGTTAGGTTAGGTGTTATGTTTAAAAATAAATCACCTCCAGCACACCTCAATACTTTCTTCAAGATGAACTTCAATAATTTGCAATGTAGAGATTTAAAGTTTTAAATCACCTAACATGTATAGGCATAAATTGTGAATTCATTACAAAAAGATCAAAAGTACCCTTAAACTTACCTGCCAAGACTAAATATAATTCAGGGTTGTGCACATGTTCTGCAAAAATAACTGACACCATAGATGTCTAACTCAGCACAAGAAAAAGTGCTTTCTCCCTCCAGGCGTCCGGGAGCTGCATTAGCTGCAGAAGAGTGCACAGTGCTGACTTCAGATTTCTGAGTTACTAGAGCAAATGTGCCATGTCTGCCAAACATCTACAATCCAACTAACAACCTTTCACTCTACCTGGAAGAAACAGTTCTTGCAATAGTGGCATAAGATATTTAGGCACGTGAAACAGACACAAGTACACTCCCCTCTCTAAGATGTAAACTAGGGCCAACTTCACATTTCATTGACAACTTAAACTAATCTGTAAACTCTTGTGTGTGTTTTTTTTCATTTTGTTTGTTATTTAAAAAAAAACAAAAACAAGAAACCAACCAAAAAAAACAAGAAACAGAAACCCCAAGCCAAGACAAAAAACCTTTGATGGTTTCAGCTCTATGGCAACAAGTAAAAAGATAAAACTCCAAGTCTAAATACAACCAATTATGAAACTGGTTTTAAACGAAGGAAACATATGCAAAAAAAAATCTTTGTGTATTTGATAAAGTCAACTTAATATAACAAAAACAAATTGAAATAGCTTATTAAAAGTGTCCTTATATAAAAATGGCCTTGTGGTGTACAATAAAATGCAATAAAAATGATCATCCTTTGTTCCTCCCCCCACCCCCAGTAACTAAAATGGCTACTGTTCCACAAAACTCTTTATGCTTCTATAAAAGAATCGTAATTGATGTGATTAAAGGTTTTCTAGATTGTATGCTTGGCGAATATTAAGGGTGTCTCGGAGCATCAGATCCCGAAGGCGCCAGAGGGCGTCTGCCATGGTGGTGTGGGCCCCTTTACTTTTCAGCCAGTGAGAGGGGAGTCGGCTCTCCTGTTCTTTTGACAAATGGACATCGCGTCTTCGGGCTGAAAATTAAAGTGCAGACAGAGAAATACAAATATCAGTCCTAAGGTCTGACAGATTAAAACATGAAACATTTATTATTTATTGAATATTATGAATTTTAACTCTGCAGAATACTTCCAAGCAAATTTCTTACATTGTTTTATTAGGCATCTTGGTTTTTAGAAAACTATTTTACTTAGGTATGAGACTACCTAGCCAAGGATGTCTCGTTTTACACTTTGCAGTTTATAAATTATCTAATGTCTTTTTTTTTAAATTAATTAATTAATTAATTTATTTTTGGCTGCCTTGGGTCTTTGTTGCTGTGTGCGGACTTTCTCTAGTTGCGGTGAGTGGGGGCTACTCTTTGTTGCGGTGCGCGCGCTTCTCATTGTGGTGGCTTCTCTTGTTGTGGAGCATGGGCTCTAGGCATATAGGCTTCAGTAGTTGTGGCTCGCGGGCTCAGTAGTTGTGGCTCACGGGCTCTGGAGCACAGGCTCAGTAGTTGTGGTGCATGGGCTTAGCTGCTCCGCAGCATGTGGGATCTTCCCAGATCAGCGCTCGAACCTGTGTCTCCTGCATTGGCAGGCGGATTCTTAACTACTGTGCCACCAGTGAAGTCCTAGAAATTATCTAATTTCTAACAATTACTTCACAAAACAGCTGCACAAGATAACATAATTACTAGAATGGGAATATAAAAGTTGTACAAACACCTAAAAGATCTGATCATTAATATTTTATAGTTACTCCAATATTAACAAAAAATTCCTAAAAAGGTAAATATGAAGAAAGGGAAAACCACCTACTACTCTTAAAGCAATCAAATGATCAAATTTGGCTTAGAAATGAAAAATGAACAGAAACTTCCAAAGTTCTTTCCAGAAACTAGGCAAGTTATTTTAGTAAGTACTGAAAATATGCTGAGCCTGCTGAACTAAATGAAAAAACTTGATAGGTTAATAGAAACATGTCTTCCAATATTATTTTTTTTTAAAAAATTGAGGTGAAATAATTTTTTTTTTTTGGCAGTACGCGGGCCTCACACTGCTGTGGCCTCTCCCGTTGCGGAGCACAGGCTCCGGACGCGCAGTCCCAGCGGTCATGGCTCATGGGCCCAGCCGCTCCGCGGCATGTGGGATCTTCCCAGATCGGGGCATGAACCCGTGTCCCCTGTAATGGCAGGTGGACTCTCAACCACTGCGCCACCAGGGAAGCCCTGAAATAATTTTTAATTTACCCAAATCCATCTGTGCTATCCCCAAATGCCTGAAAAATAACTGAAAAAATTCAGAATATACTTAAGAAGATGGCATAAATATTTCTGACAAAACTAAGCTTTGAAACTCAGCAAAAAACCATTTTCAGTATGTAACGTCAATATACAAAGAAGCTCCAAACCCTTCTAATAAGTATACAATTTATTTTGCTTATAAAGGCATACCTCAGGTTTGGTTCCAAATCACCACAATAAAGTGAGTTGCATGAATTTTTTGGTTACGTTTACACTATACTGTAGTCTATTAAGTATGCAATATAGCATCATGTCTAAAACAACAATGTACATACCTTAATTAAAAAAGACTACACTGCTAAAAAAATATTAACCATCATCTGAACCCTCAGCAAGTCGTAATCTTTTTATAATGGTAATATCAAAGATTGTTGATCACAGATCACCAAAACAAATATAATAATGAAAAAGTTGGAAATATTGTGAAAATTACCAAAATGTGACACAGAAAAACGAAGTGAGCACATACTACTGTAAAAACGGTGTCAAAAGACTTGCTTGACACATTGCCACAAACCTTCAATTTGTAAAAAATGCAGTATCTGAGAAGAGTAACAAAGCAAAGTGCAATAAAACAAGGTATGCCTGTATAAGAATCATGGATATTTATCCTGATATAATAAGGTCCATAGCAGCGAGAGGACTTTGATAAAGCATGGATTTCGAAAAGGCTTCTTGAGGACTCTCCTTACCTGCTAGGGTCTGGTCCCACTTGCTAATGCTGTTGGACTCAGCACTGAGTCCTTCAATATATTTTAGGTAGGCCTCTGAGTGGAGAAGCCGTTGAGTCTTCGGTGGGGGAGCCACAAACATGGGTGTTGTTGGCTGCTGTATGACAGGGGGGCCGGGTGGATGTGGGCCAGGATATGGAGGTGGTGCCTGCTGCCCTGGAGGCCCCAAAACACCTACCTGAAAGAGCACAGACACATGGTGAGGGAAAAAAAATAGTGCATGCTCTGAGAAAGAGGGTAACTTGAATTCTGTTGAGTCCTAGAAGATCCAACTTGGAGGCTCACCTGCTGTCCATATGGACTTCCACCTGGTGCTGGAGTCCCTACCATAGGGGCCACTCCTTGGTTCATCACACCTATAATTCAGAATTACAGGCACAATTAGAGGCTCTGGGTTGAGAAGACTGAAAACTACTGTCTGATAAGAAAGGCCATTTATAATGCAAGCCTATGATCTCTGCCCTGAGTCTTTGTGGATAGGAACCCTAAGCACCCAAAACAGGATGTAGCATTCATATAGAAAATGCATGTTCTTTTGTTTTTTAGGTACTTTAAATACAAAGCTAGGACAATTTGTCTGATGTACATTAATTATTCATGGCTTAGAAATAATTTGAACCCTGCATAAAATTCTAGTATTTCCCTAGGTAAGCTACAGTCAGAATACAACTATATTTTCAAGGTATTTTTCTTCTGACAACAGTTTCCTGCAACTGAAGTCCGTGTTTAATTTCAGCAGTAATGGCATTGCAACCAGGCTCAGCTGTATGCAATGTGTTAGGACAGCAGGGACATAAGGGAAGAGGTTTGTGCAAGTGCACATTAAGTGACCTTTGTGGAGGCTGGAGGCACATTCTTGCTGTCCTCTCACAGGCCACCAGCACCTCTGGTTCTAACGGGAGTCACTAATGTTGGCAGAGAGGGGACACTGCCATTTGACAGACCAGCACTTTGAAAAGGAATCATCTGGAAACAGAGCAGCCTTGGTGCTATCACTTCAAATGCAAAATGACAAAGGGAAAGAGAAAGATTCCATGGTCCTACTATATTTGGACTTTGTATAAACTTCCCTTGGTGACTCGTCACAAGCAATTTCTGTCACACAAGCAAGTTCTGTCTCATAGGTCCTGGTTGATAATAACATGATGTCTTAAATTTAGCGTCTGGGGCTATTTTAATCTCAGGACCGTCCATTTCCTAGTCTCATAAAACAGAGCAATAGGTAAGGGACCCAGTTCATTAAAAACTAACAAACTACAATCAAAACCCTGGTGAGCTACTGCTTAAACCTTAAACAAGTCCAGCTGGCTGCACAGAAGGATCAACAGGAGCTAACTTCATATTCTATAGTTTCTCTGGATTCAAAATGTTGATTTTAACCAGGCAGAACCAACCCACTATTCTAAGGTTCAGAATTGCTAAATACCACTTCCAAGAAGTATTAGACGTTTGTAAGAGAGAACACACTAAGTGAAAACAAGCTTTCTGTTTACAAAGCAGGGATTTTTATATTCCAAGAACCCAGAAGGGTACCTGAATTACAAGAATAGGATCTTAGTGATTATTTGTGAGTGAGTGAAGAGGTTGCAGTGGGTAAGTTGCTGCTCCAGCAACATATTATTAACCCCTGTCCCCCTAGGACACTCACCCACCTTAGATTTCACAACACAGTGGGCCTCCCTGAGCTGCCTGTATCAATCTCTGCAGGGCAGCACAAAAAAATCAGCAACCAACCCCCTATGTGCCCTCTGTTTACAAATGCCATGCCAGGGGGCAGCTGGTGAGAATGCAGGCTGAGTCACCAGAGGAGCTCACTGAATCTCCCTCTTCTCAAAGCCTGATCAGACGTGCGTGTGTAGATACTAAGAGGGGTTCTTCCCTGTCTCCTTATCATCAGGTGTGTTGTGCTTTCTTCAAATGCATTTAGAATCTGAAAAAGGGGCAAAGGGAGACATCTACCCCCCAATACCCGCCAGAAGACCAGCTACCTAGAGGGTACTGGCCTTCGGTGTGACTCCTGCTGAGTAGCACATGCACCTGGGAGTTAAGTCCAGCTTAGTCTCACTGCTCAGTTAGATACTCTTGCCAAGGGGAGAGGGCACAGAATTAAGGACAACTCCACCTGCCACAGGAACACACCCATTTTATGACTGACACCTGCTCCAAGAGCAACTCACACATGGTCCACCACTTCCATAATGAAGCACCCACGCCCACGAACATTTCCTCCTCTGGGTGTGTCTAGATCAAATACTTCTGTGGAGTTATGGCCATTCTCTAAGCAACACTCACATCACAAAGCGTGTTACTGAAGGCTCTAGGCCAAGCCACCAGGTTAGCTCACCCTACATACTGCTGGGCACACCCTCTGAAGCTTTGTTTGGAACTCTTTATAGCCACGGGATCGGTAGATCCAATGCTGTTGTAAGCAAATCTAAGGGTTTCTACATTTTGTCATCTGGGCCAGGCCTTTAGCTAATATTTTGGATAATGGATCAAATACTATTCCAAGTCATCTTAAGGTCACATTCCCTCCAAATAGATACCTGAGGGTCAGTTTTTTTGCATATGATGGCAATTAATATGGGAACTTGTGATTTTCCTTTCATAATAATCTTTCAAATTTGCTAATTAATTGTAAAGGAAAACTGTACCTATTTCTGGGCTCCACTTATATGTTTCTATATAACTTCTGAACTTCTGTTGACAGACAAACCAGTGTCTCCAGGTAGCAAGGTGGGCTATGCTGTTCTTTAAATGTTATGTCATCCTTCTTCGGGGACTCAGAAATAGAAAACTCATTCAGGACAAATTCGTTCTCTCCCTCCTTTCTGTTCCTAGAAGGACTGACTGAAGAATTTCTAAAGAGTTCTACATTAGCGACTCTGTAATTCCCTTAGAGGGGAGGGGCTGCTTGAAAAGCAAAAGATGGAGCAGGGATTCTACACAGAAGACCCTTTGAGATAAGAATTGAACCAGAAGAAGAAATGTACTCAGGAGCAAAAAGTGCTTTTTATATCAACTGGCAATTTGGGAAACTTCATTCACTGATAAAGAGAGCAGAGCATGACCTCCTAGGCTGTGTTTGGCTTTCTGAGCACGTGTCAAATTGTTTGAGTGATTTTAGAGTATGCCTCCTGCCCCTTGATCTGCTGAGTCTAGTTTCTGTCATGTGTCCTGTGCTGCTGCTAGGCAGCCAGGTGCTCAAGGGCACAGGTGCTGAGCCACCTGCTCAATACACAGGACAGGTCCTACTGCTGACATCCCTGGGATTCTCAGTGAGGGAAGGCCTGCCCACATGGGCAGCAGGTACCTCCTGGAACAAATGGCTGAAGGAGGAAAAAGAGAATATGAAGATGAGATTAATGAGTGAATGAGGATGAAGTTCTTACCCGGTGGTGGTATGCCCGGGAGGCCGGGCACACCTGGCGGAAGATGGTGGGGTGGAGGCCCCCCGGGGTGAAGTGGCTGCATGCTGCCCATGCTAACAAGGCCATCAACTGGGCCCTGCAAAGGTGGAAGGCCTGGCGGATAGCCACCCATCATGCCTTGAAGGACACAACAAATTTCAGACATGCATCATTAACATGCAACATGAAGTAAGTAATAACAACTCCCCCCCATGCACTACTAATGAATAAAGCACCCTTAGTACTGCATGATATAACGGCAATTAGTGCAATTATTTTGTTGCAATAATGAACAAAATATAAAGTTACAAATATGAAATACATTTCTGGATGAATTAGTACTTAGTACATTATTATTTGTAGTTATTTTCCCTGTGATAAATACGCTGCATGTTTTCAGTTAAATAATAATAAAGAGGAGTTCCAGTAACAGCCTTCCCAAGGTCATGATTATTGCAAGGTGTTCAGAGACCCGTTCTGCCTACTGCGATTCTACTGAAGAGTATAAACCCCATCATTCCACTATGCCCACACTCATATGCCTATCACAGGGTACACATGAGGGGAAACTGGAATGGAGGAAAATGAGGCGCACAGCCCTGATCACAAAGCATGGTTCTCCAGCATGGGGGAGGCGGCAAGACTTTTTCAAGACTTCTATGTCCATTCCTCCTCCCTTTTAGCCCCACCACTGCTGGTAAGAATGGATCATGCTTGAGCTTGAGATGGGGAACAGCTAAGAGTCATCACAATGAATGATGTTTCATCTTTAGATCTCAAAACATGATAAAATAAAGATAAAACCTAACTCCCCAGCCCCACCCCGGCCACCAGCCAACCTAAGCCCAGGTCACTCAGTAGCCTGCACGCAGATCTTAGGAGGAATGGCTGGAGAATCAGGCTCTGTTGACATGAGAAAAGGCCAATTGTCATCATTGTCCCCAAGCACACAAATGTCCTCACAAAGACCTTCAGTTAACAGGGAACATTTTAAATGAGGTAGAGAATTTCTGTGAACAGAGGTTTTTATTCCTTTATTTTCAAAGTGCATCTTCACAACACAAAATACTTCCTGCTGGCTAGGGAAGAATTTCAAAAACAAGTATTTTTGGCAAAAAGAGTGAAAGGAAGAAGATAATTTCAGAATGTCAAAGACTCACCTATCAAAAGAACTTTAAAGCCATATGACATTTTTTTAAGCAAGGAAAACAACTTGATTTTTCTGGGATTTGAAATGATCACAATGAACAAAACACAAGGCTCCCCACGAAATGCAATCACCTTTGGACACAGCTTCTTGCACAAAGGGAGGGGTTGAGGAATTGGTGCAAAACCTCATTTTTATATTATACTTTTTGTAGAGGGGTTCTGGAAACAGTGCAAGACTCCCGGTTCTAAGAATTTTACTCTTTGATTTTCCCTGAAGAATTGTTTGAAAGGTATTTATTTATAAAGTTTAGTCTTTTGAAGCTATAAAATTACTGCAAGTTCTGAGATTGATTCAGCTTGCCTCATCGATCATATCTAAGCTGACTAAGAAACTTACAATTACACAAACCAATAAAACAAATTTTAAATAATAATCACCTTTGTACATAAAATAGGATTATCAGTTTCATTTTCTTAAAATGAGAGTTCAGAGATAAAAACTACTTTTGAACAGACACCACCATCTTAAACATGAGGAGATCCAATGCTACCAAACTGTCTTTTAACCATACCACCAGACAGAGCTTTTAGGGATAAGTAGGTGGGAATTCAAGAACGTTAGGAGGCTTTGCTTTCAATTACAAAAGCCCATCTGAACGCAGCCTTCATGGGCTGTGGTTGAAGAAATTACTAAGAATTGAAAGACATGACACTTGTCTTCATTAAACTGTACTTTGGCATTTATTATCCCAGTCACATGTGTTCAAATGAGCTTCAATGCTTGTAAGCAAAGCTGGTCTCAGACAGCAACAAGGCTAAGACTTAGGCCCTATGCAAACCTGTAAACCCATAAGAAATCACTCTCTTAAGCTGCAAAGTCCCCACTGTGGACCAAAGACTGCTTACTGTAGAGAATGCTTGCCCTGCACTCCCACAGCCCAGAAGACTGGGCAGCAAAAGGTTTAATAATGGAGCAGGGGCTTTCTGGAAGGGGGCCACCCTCCTCACCCATCAGAGCTCTGTGATGTTATTCCCCAACAGGGAGCTAAAATGCTGCAGCTGCTGTTTTTCAATGTTTTTAGCTGTTTGAATTGGTTTTGTTAATGTGTCCCTGGGCTTTTTAGTCAAGGGCACAGTGCTATAATATCACACATCAAATAGAACAAAAGAGAATGTCAATGAGGGAATTCTAACTCTCAAAGTCCCCATGTTCAAGGTCTGATTTCTAAAAACCTCTGGCACCCCATTAACCAAAATGGGCCATGGAATAGAGCAGGCGATTATGAGATTTGTTAGATCAACATCAGTTACACTGAAAGTACTGAAAGCCATGATTCAGATGTGCTTTGGCGAGTGCAACTGCTGAGTTCAGCGATAGTGCATTTGAGAACTTGCCATCACAAAAGGTAGGAGCAACAATGGAAAAGTTATCTTATGCTACTCTGCCTTAAAAAGCAAAAAAAAAAAAAAGTGAAAACAAAAACAGCATCCCAATGAGCCTGTCTTGAGCAACACTATCTTGGACTCCCTGAAAAAAGAGGTCAGACTGCTTGCTTAAGAAGAAACACAGCTTGAATGGACCTCACCAGGCTTAGAAAGATCACGAAGGAGGGACCCGAGAAGTGGTCTGCAGGTTTCTCATTGGAGACACGTCAGACAAGAATATTCAAGAATAGCCAAATTTGCTATGGCTACCAGAACCAGAGACAACACACACAAGCAAACCACATTCATCTTTTCTTTTCTTTTTTTAAAAATATGTGACTGGGATACTAACAGAAAATGCAGTTTAATGTAATTAAATAGAAAAGCATTACAGAGTGGGCACAATGAATTGATTAAGGACTTTGTATTCTACTTAGCAGTCATGCACATTGGTGACCAAGAAAGGATTTACAATTCATTGTCAAAAATCCTTTTAAATGGTCAGTCTTTTAAGGATGGCTGCAGCAGAACAAGGCAAACTGAATACTGGAATGAGATGGGAAAATCATCACCACCTAAAGACTAGTTTTGTGTTTTCTCTTGGGAGTCCCTCCAGAACAGAATTCAGGGTCTGTTTATATTTTCTGCTGTAGAACTCTATCAAGAGCAGTCTGCGGTGGAGAATATCGCCAGACCATGCCCACAGCCAGGGAAGAGCTGCTCCCTACCAATTCCCAGGATTGGGCCCAGGGCCCATTTCTGGGGTAGAGGGGAGGCATTGCCCATAAGGGAAAGGCGATATAAGGACAACATGGATGACTTCAAACTTTGAATCTGTCATGAGAAAAGCCTAGAGACTGTGGCTTACTCCTTGTTGGAGGAAAAAAAAAAATGAAGGAATTTCTTAAAGTGGAAAAAAATGGTCTTAGCTCCTGTTTTTACCTGCAACAGGTGTCAACTGCTGATTGAGCATCCCCATTGGTGTTGGTGGTGGCACCACCCCCATGAGAGCCCCCACAGGGGTGCCTGCTCGGGGAGAAGCACTCGGCTGCTGTTGCTGTGCTGCTCGCTCTCTCTCCTGCTGCTCAGCAACTTTAGCTGCCCGCTCTGTAAAGGCATTTCAGATTTTCAATTCTGTTTTTAACCCAGGAATTCAAAATACCATCCATTGCATTCAACAGGACTAGTAAAAACACAGGCAACAGTTCTGTCTCAATGGAAGGAACAGTAGATGACTAGTCTCAACACAGGAGGAGTCAGGCCGATTTCACTTGGTAACCTAGAGTCCAGCTTTCCTATCCCATCTTGAGAACTGGTCTGCAAAGATTTCAAGAATGTTAAGACTGCAACACACATTCAGAAAGCACAGATTTTATTTAAAAACGTCACCAGCATAACCAACGTGGTTAATCTCACAAGGCACCCTGAAGATGAGAAGCGCTACCATTATTCTAGTATTAATAGCATTACAAATTATTTATAATTTCAACATGAAGCAATTCCATGGCCCATTGTAATTTTTGGCACAACTGTTACTTACTATATTTTCCTGATTCCTGGCACCCAATTTTACTAAGATTTGAGGACTCTTGTCATTAGTGTCATGAGGTTTAGCAGCTGAAGAAAATTAACTCTGTAAGGGAAAAGGAGCTTACTGCCTCCTCCACAAGGTTTTAGGGAAAATAAACGCTAATTTGTACATTCTAATGAAGCAAAGAGGTCATGTTTAATAAACCCCAAGGGAAAAAAATGCATGATACTCCAGGCTACAGTCATCAGAAGCAGGGAATAATATATATACACATATGAAGCAATGGAGAATGTACTGACAGAACCAGGTTTCCTGAAGCTGAGTTCAATACTGACCATAAATCATACTAAATCAGCAAAAGTTCCAGAATTCATACTTATTTCATCCAAAATGCAAGAGGAGCATTAGCTTGTGCCAGTTCTGGGCTGTGGAACATCCCTGCTACACCGCTCACTCCTATGAGCTACTCTTTCTGCTTCTCCATAGCCAGTGGCCCCAACAATCACATTCCCAGTCTTTTTGGGAGCTAGCAGGCTGGACCCTTACTAGAGAACTCTAGAAATGTGCATTCCCAAAGCTCCCACAATACAGGGTTTATTTTGCTTCACCATTCATAAATAGGAACTCCTCTCCACTCTTCACATGGGCAAACTGAGACTGGAGACAGGTAGTGACTTGTCCAAGGATATAGAGAGAACCAGCAACCTGCGGCTCTGATTCCTGGTATCAAACTCCCAACTGCCACACATTAACCCTCCAACAAGGAATTCAAAAGGCTACTGCTGGCTGATCTAAGGAAGGGGAAAACAGCTTAGGTCACATGGCTTTAAAGAGCTTCGAGAAGCAACGGCTCCAGTCCTCCTTTGTGTGATAATGTGAAAGTCAACCAAGTCAAAGCTTCCTCGGCTGCGACAGTGTTACCTGCAGAGACTTGTCATCACTCACTACACTGTCCCAGTTTACAGATCCTCTGTACAATGAGCGTGAGGGACAAAGGCCATTTTAACAACCTATTTCCTTGAACTAGCAGTAAAAAAAACACTGATGACCTAGACCCCCACATTAAGTTCTCATATTTTCATTACACAAATGACACAGTAAAATGGGAGAGCAAAAAAATGAAGTTGAAAAAAGAAAATTTCAGGGCTGTGGATGGAATTGGACTGGCTACCTGTTGGTTCTTTTTGGGCTGTCTTAGAAAAGAGAATTATTAAATGAAGTCAGCCAACCTCCAAACTTTGGGTTTTGAATTCAATGGGCCTGAACACCAAAAGTTCAGATTTTGTGTCTCAGGCAGACACTGCTGAGTCATATAGTTCCTCTCACTAAGTTCTCACTGAAATTTCAGATCTCCCTTTGAATTTGGAAGAATTTCCCAGAAGCCATCATTTCTCCTTCTCTTCAGTTCTGCTCCAGCATTTTTACTTTTACATCATCTCCAGACACATTTCTCGCTCTTGTTCACACTCTGAATAACCAGCCATGCAGTACTGGCTTCATTTGTCCTGGACCAGGCTTTACAGCCATGTGAGCTTCATTTTTAACACTTCTCCAACTGAGTGATATATCTGGTCTTAACTTCCACTAAGGTTAGAAATACCAAAGCTCTCCAAAGTTCTAGGTTCTTACAGAACTGACTATGGTTTCTCAAAGAATATTCTGTCAAATATTAGTTCTTCAGGATATTAGCTGATATTACATGAATACCTGATCAAGTTTCAGAAAATGCCAGGTGAAAAAAGTAGGTTATTTACTACAGGTTTAAAGACTTTCATATGGCAATATGCACTGTTAAGTTTCTAAGAGAGAAAGTTTTTGGAGTGCTTCTCAAACTGGTTTTGCCACAAATGTTTTCTGAATGAACATCTTGTAGGACTAGGGTTCTGCAGAAGATCCTTGGGGAAGCCTGTCAGATAATTTTATAATAATAAATCAACTGTAATAAATGAAAGGAGTAAACTATTTTTTTAAAAAAGGAGTTTCTTTGGAAACTCCATAAACTGTAATAAAGGAGGCAGCCTTGATAATGAATTTGTTTATGCTTGCTGGATTTGGACCTGGCCAAGAAGAGTAATGGTGATCATTATGGTCAATCAAGAGAGGGCTTTAAACTGGCAAAATGAAGCATTATATACAATTCCAAATGAAAAAAAAATACAGCTCTAACGGCAACAGTCCTGCCTAGTCTAATGTTTATTACTCATTTCTTTATTAAAGTCATGCCTGATATTAAAAAACCAAAAACCTCTCTTAAGTATTTGTCCTTAATGGCTAAGAACCACCAAATCCTTGAATGATAGCTCATAGCCCCAAATGATTTAATTATAGAGTAAAAGGAAAATGAAGGCAGTTGAGCTTTATCAAAGAGAACCCAAGTACCTTAAAAGTAGCTATGAATGCAGCACAGGCCAGGACTGGCCTAGGAAACCAAGCGCTTCAGCCAAGCCTCAGCCTGGAGTTTATACATATGGCTTATCGAGAGCCGTAACAGAAGATCACTGATTTTGAAAGCCCCATTTCAGATGAATTTTAACCAAAATTATATTTAACATCCTTGTATAATCATTCCCCAGCTCAACACATGTGTGCTTACAGGACTTAATGAAAGAAAAAAAATCATGCAATTTTTAATAGCTAAATATTTGTTTGAGAAATTTGGGGGAAAAAAAAAACCACACCAGGATCAGAGGCCAAGTCAGAGACAGCACTTCCTCAGTCAGGACAAGGCTGACACTTAAACTGCTGGATGGGAGCCATTTGAGACAGTCCCCAACACAAAGTTCACGTGCAAGTGGTAAGAACAAGAGATTCAACCTGTCTATGCACGTGCATTGCTGAGAACACCCCCTTGCTTAGAAAGCTCAGACAATTGTGCCTACGCTCTATTTACCTTCATATTCTGCTTTCTTGGCTGTCTCAAGGTTTCTCCATTCTGTCCCCACCAGTCGGCTGAGCTCACCAAAAGAGTAGTCTGGGTGCTGGGCCTTAATCACAGCTCTCATCTCACTGCTGAACAGGATGTAGCCACTCATGTTGATTTTCCGTTTGGAGCCTTCCTTCTTTGCACTGCCTTTGGCAGACTTTGGGGTAGACTGTAAGACAGAAAGCTCTTATAGTGCATCGGAACTTTGCATCTGGTCAATTGTTAAAGGTTTCTGGAAGCCAGGAACATGCGACTCAACAGCTGTTTTATAGACATGTTCAGTTTATAGCTGGCCATTTTCATGTTCAAAACACAGCTCTTCCTTGTCTCTTACCATATAAGAAAAATGAAAGTTTCACTGAATTCCATGACTGCAATCTATAATAGTGACCTCACAATGAAGTCTTCAGAAAATTCTAAATGAAAAAAATATACCAATAGGGATCACCTTAACCGAAAGATGAGGTCCTAAAGAAAGAGAGACTAGAAAGATATAAGCAATAAAAGATACAGTAACAGAATGATGCAGTCCCTCATGGCTTTCCTTCAATACAAGGCAAGAAGAACTTTCTAACTAAACCTGCCACTAAAACCAGCTGTCTATGAAATTTAAAAAAATAGATATTAAATTTTAAGTTATTAGTGGCATCGTGAAAAAAAAAAACAAAACCTGTTCCTTCCTGTAGCATTCTAGGTTGAAGCTCCCATAATATAGGGGTTGGATGTCTCCTCCCTTTTGGGTTTGAATTTGCTGCAAACCAGAGCTGGAAATAAGACAAGTAACAGGAACTTGTCACCTTCACCTGTGGGGGTGTGTAGGGCATGAGATCCAGCTCACTGGCCAGGGGAGTCTGAAGTTGAGGTAGAGAAGGAGGCTCAATGACCTCACTATCCTCTTCTCCCATCTCTTCAATATCATCATCTCCACCTTCTAACTCAGCAAATTTAGCTTCTAGCAACTGGATCTTCTTTTCCAATAAAGGTGAGGGCTCCTTCTGAGGAACAGTCGGTTTTCTAAAAGAAGTGACATAAGAACAAATAAATAAAATGAAATCACCTAACACTACTCCAGGATTGATCAGAAAGAAATGTTCTGCCTTAATATCTAGAAGCAACGTCCTGCAATCTGCAATGTCTACTCTAAGTCAGCAAGGGAAAGAATTAAAACGTATATTTATAGTCACACCTACTTACAGATGCTTGTTTTTAAGGGATCCTGCTGAATACCCACAAAAGCACTGGGTGCAAAGTTGAGATCTAGTTGCCAATATATAGTGAAAAGAATTTTCGTAGTCTACAGAACTGTGCAACCTCTTGATAGACAGGCTATGAACCAGAACCAAAGATTTCTGCCTCCATATTACAATTACTGAAGTCTACGCCAAGAGGACTGTTATACCAGTTATCACATCTCAGCATTTTATGAGGATTTTCCTTTAATATTTAATTGAATGAATTAATATTTTCTATTTGAAATGTCGACTGCTCTGGTTTAAGACCTAATAAAAAACACAAACAAAAAACCCACCCTGGACTATGCTATTTTGATATCAGTTTTACTATTAGGAGCTGAAGTGCTCTTTCTTCCTTAGTTTTTCAAGTTTACCTGAAGTAATAAATTTCATCATCTACCACTTTAGCAGAGAGTGAAAACCTCTTCAGTCCCTTGAATTTCTTCATCTGCTTGTCACTTTCATTGTAGCGGCTCTCACAAAGCAGAATGTCATTTTCTGGAATTTCAGTTGGCCTGCAGGAGAGGAAGTCCTTGAATGACAATACAGCACACTTTCCTGAAAGAGAAAATTGGAGAGAAATTAAAGGAGTAAACTGTGGTCATAGCTAACAGTTATTTTAAATTTGTATTATTTTTGAATTAAGATATTCACATGATTCAAGTTAGAAGATTTAAAGGGTATACACAGGTGTAAGAATAGATATGTAGGTCAATGGAATAGAATTAAAAGTCTAAAATAAACCCATACAATTGAGTTTTTACGGGTAACTGATTTTCGACAAGGGTGCCAAGACAATTCAATGGGGAAAGAATAGTCTCTTTAACAAGTAGTGATGGAACAACTGGATTTCCACACGCAAAAGCATGGAGCTAGAAGCCTACCATATACCATATACACAAAATAATTCAAAATGGATCAAAGACCTTAATGTAAGAGCTACAACTATAAAACTCTTAGAAGAAAAACATAGGTGTAAATCTTTGTGACCCTCTATTAGGCGATGGTTTCATAAATGTGACATCAAAATCACAAACAACCAAAGAAAATAAAGATAAACTGGACTTCATCAAAATTAAAAACTTCTGTTTTTCAAAGGACACAAAATGGAAAGACATAGAACAGCAGAATATATTTGCAAATTATATATCTCTGGTAAGAATCTAATATCCAGAATATATAAAGAACTCCTACTACTCAGCAATAATAAGACAACTCAAAAAATAGGCAAAGGATCTGAACAGACATTTCCCCAAAGAAGACACACAGATAGCCAAAAAGCTCATGAAAAGATGCTCACATCATTACTCATTAGGGAAATACAAATCAAAACTGAAATGAAATACCACTTCACATTCATTAGGATGGCTATTATAAAGGGAAAAAAGCCAAACAAAACCTCCAGAAAGTAACAAGTGTTGGTAAAGATGTGGAGAAATTGGAATCCTTGTATATCACTGGTGGTAATGTAAAATGGTACAGCTGCTGTGGAAAACAGTTTGGCAGTTTCTCAAAAAGTTAAACAGAGTTCATCCAGCAATTCTACTTCTAGGTAAATATCCAGAAGAACTGAAAGCAGGGACTCAAACAGATACTCATACACCAATGTTCATAGCAGCATTATACACAATTGGCCAAAAGGTAGAAACCACCCAAATGTCCATCAACAGATGAATGAATAAACAAAATGTTATATACACATATAATAAATACTATTCAGCCTTAAAAAGGAATAAAATTCTGATACACTATGGATGAAGCTTGAGAATTTTTAATTTATGCTAAGTAATGTAAGTCAGACACAAAAGGACAAATTTTGCATGATTCCACTTACATAATGTACCCAGAATAGGCAAAATTCATAGAGAAATAAAGTAAAACAGTGCTTACCAGGGGCTGGGAGAGGCGGAAATGGGTAGTTATTGCTTAATGGGTACAGAGTTTCTATTTGGGGTGATGAAAAGTTCTAGATGTGTTCTAGTGATGGTTGTACAATAGTGTCGATGGATTTAATGTCAGTGAATTGTCCAGTTAAAAATGGTTAAAATGTTGCACTTTATGTTACGTATATTTTACCACACATACAAACTTACAGATGGTAGCATATCACTTATATTGTTTTACACCTAAATTTTGCTCCAAAATAATATATCTTGAGGATCACTGCTGGTATTAATATATTTATTCAACTAGCTCCCTACTGACGGATGTTTAGGTTGTTTCCAAATTTTTGCTCTCGTACTGAAGCAAAACAATATCGACATAAATAATTTAAGACATATATCGGACTTCCCTGGTGGTACAGTGGTTAGGAATCCGCCTGCCAACGCAGGGGACACGAGTTTGAGCCCTGGTCCAGGAAGATCCCACGTGCTGCAGAGCAACTAAGCCTGTGTACCACAAATACTAAGCCTGTGCTCTAGAGCCCACAAGCCACAACTACTGATTCTGCGTGCCATAACTACTGAAGCCCACACGCCTAGAACCTGTGCTCCGCAACAAGACAAGCCACCACAATGAGAAGCCCGCGCACCACAACGAAGAGTAGCCCCCACTCGATGCAACTCGAGAAAGACCGCACTCAGCAACAAAGACCCTACGCAGCCTCCCCCCCTCAAAAAAAGACACATATCAATTTGCACATGGATGAATACATTTGAGGAATAAATTTCTAATAGTATAAAACCTGGGTCAAAGGGTATGTACACTTTAATTTTTATAGGTATTATCAAATTACCTTCCATAGAGGTTATGCTAATTCATAAACCCACCACAAAGTGGGCAAATGCCACTTCCCTGTATTCTTATCAACTAGTAAACATATGAATTTTTGACAATTTGATAGGTAATTAAAAAAAAAGCAGCATCTGGGTAATTTTAATTTGCATTTCTCTACTGGCTGAAGTTCGTATTTTCTTTTAAGAACCACTGATAAACCTCTCTGCTCTCTCTTAATCTTTGCCCATTTTCCTATTGGATGTTGATATTTTTTTCTAATTGTTTATAGGAGCTCTTCATATATGAGGGAAATTTGATCTTTTTCTATGATATACATTGCAAATATCTTCCCAAAGTTGTCATCTGTCTTTACTTCTGCCAAACATTTTAAACTTTTATATAGTTGAATTTATCCATCTTTCTTGTAAGAGTTCTGGGTTTTATGTCACAGGTTGTAAGAATTTCTTTCCCATCACTTCTTTTGGTATCTTTGCTACTTCATTTTAGGTTCATTTAAGCCTGTGATTTATCTGGGAATTTATTTTGAAGTTGATGCGAGAGATGGATACAATTTTACTTTTTCCAAATGGCTACCTAATTTCCAAATATTACTTAGAGAAAAATCCATCTTTTCCCACTTACCTGGGATGTCACTTTTATCACAAATTAAATTATATTTGAGTCTACTGCTAAAGTTTCTATTCTGTTCAAATAATGTTTATTCATATATCATATAAATAATTTAAATTATTATAGTGTTATAATGTTTTAGTATCTGTAAGGATAGACACTCTCCCCTTCACCATGCTTTTCAGAATTTTCCTGATTTTTGTTTCTTTTTTGACATGATGTTAAAAAATCAGTTTATTTAGTCCCAACTTTCTCACAGATAATTCCCATTGGTATGTCTATTGGGCTCACATTAAAGATTAATTTAGGGCTTCCCTGGTGGCGCAGTGGTTGAGAGTCTGCCTGCCGATGCAGGGGACACGGGTTCGTGCCCGGGTCCAGGAGGATCCCACATGCCGCAGAGTGGCTGGGCCCGTGAGCCATGGCCGCTGGGCCTGCACGTCTGGAGCCTGTGCTCCACAGTGGAAGAGGCCACAACAGTGAGAGGCCCATGTACCGCAAAAAAAAAAAAGATTAATTTAGGGAGAATGAACATCTCTATGTTGAAAATTCTTATTCAAGCACATGGTATATGCTCTGCAATTTGTTCAAGCATTCCACTGACTGACTGATTGACTGACTGATTGATTGATTGGGTGTGTTGGGTCTTTGTTGCTGCTCATGGGCTTCCTCTAGTTGCGGTGAGCAGGGGCTACTCTTCGTTGAAGTGCACAGGCTTCTCATTGTGGTGGCTTCTCTTATTGTGGAGCACGGGATTTAGGTGCACAGGCTTCAGTAGTTGTGGCTCACGGGCTCTAGAACACAGGCTCAATATTTGTGGTGGATGGGTTTAGTTGCTCTGCGGCATGTGGGATCTCCCCAGACCAGGGCTCGAACCCGTGTCCCCTGCATTGGCAGGCGGATTCTTAATCACTGTGTCACCAGGGAAGTCCAAGCATTCCCTTTTAAATGCATTAAAAGTAGCACTAAAAAACTTTCTTTATACAACTGTGGCAATACCTTGTTAAATTTATCCTAAAGTAATTCTTATTATTATTTAATCTTTTTTAAAGTGCATTTTAAAAAATTAATTAATTAATATTTTGGCTGCCTTGGGTCTTTGTTGCTGCGCGCGGGCTTTCTCTAGTTGCAGCAAGCAGGGGCTACTCTTTGTTGCGGTGCACGGGCTTCTCATTGCGGTGGCTTCTCTTGTTAAAGAGCACGGGCTCTAGGCACGTGGGTTTCAGTAGTTGTGGCACGTGGGCTCAGTAGCTGTGGCTCACGGGCTCAGTAGTTGTGTCTTACGGGCTTAGCTGCTCTGCGGCATGTGGGATTTTCCCGGACCAGGGCTCGAACCTGTGTCCCCTGCATTGGCAGGCGGATTCCTAACCACTGCACCACTAGGGAAGTCCTATTATTTAATCTTTCAAGGCAATTAGTTTGTTATTAATTTTATATTCAACCATCTTACTTCTCTTATTATGTGCCATGACTTCTTGGTTGATTCTCTTGAATTTTCACCTCCTTAATTTCCTTATTTGAAATGTCTGTTTCTTACTTCTATCTGCACTGGCTAATACCTTCAGAACAATGTTAAACATGAGTGACAAGGACATTCGTATTTTGCTCTTGAACTTAACAGGAGTGTTCATAGCTAACAACTTACTAAACATTTACAAACAAAACATGTAAAAACAGGTCAGAAACACTTTATAACTCTTTTTTTTTTTGGCCGCACTGTGTGGCTTGCAGGGTCTTAGTTCCCTGACCAGGGATCAAACCAGTGCCCCTGTAGTAGAAGCATGGCGTCTTAACCGCTGAAGAACCAGGGAAGTCCCCATATTACAAGCTTAAAATAGCTATAATTATTATCACTGCCTTGGATTTACACAGCACTTTACTTACATAATCCAAAGGCTTTTCAATTTGGAGAAGGTACAGTTAGTATTTTCCATACTTCATAGAGTAAAAATAGAGATTTGGAAAAGGTAAAAATTCTGCTCACAGCTAAAGAATAAAAATGACTGGTGGCCTTGGAATGGATGTGTTGTCCCTGTCCTGACTTGGGGTTCCCACCAGGCCCTCAAAAGATAGGGAAAAGACAAGAGTTTAGGAAGCTTCATTTATTAATGGATAAAAAATTTATAAAAACCTGCTGGATTTCAACTGGAACTGCAATGAATCTATACGTCAATTTGGGAAGAACTGACATCTTTATAATACTGAGTCCTTCAGCTATAAACATGACAGATCACTTCATTTATTTAGGTCTTCTTTAATTTCTCTTGATAATTTCCTGACAGTTTTTTTTTTTTTTAGCATGTGTATGTATGAATCTTATATATCTTTTAAAAGATTTATTCCTAGATATTTAATGTAAATTGTATATTTAAAAATTTTGGTTTTCTAACTGCTCAGTGATGGTAAATAGAAATACAGATGTTGATATTTTCAGTAATTCTAATAATTTATCTGAACATTTCTTGGATTTTCTTTGTACCTTTGCAAAAACTGATAATTTTATTTTTCCTTTCTAATCTTTAAAACCTTTTTATTTTTCTTGTCTTACTAAGAATAGTTTTTCAATTAAAGAATCATTAAAAAAAATCTACTATGAAGAAAACAGAACTTGCAATAAATTAGGAACTGGCATATTTGAGGAGCTGAGGTTCCTGGAAATTTTATCACTCAAGTGGCCTAAGGGTAAAGGTACTCTCTGCCAGGTGAGGCCATGTTCATTCCCAAAAGCAACTTCTTGGTGGCCATTTGATTACCATTCAAGTTAGTGAGGACAACTCTTAACAGAAACTGAACAAAGAACATATATATAATAGTTAGGAAAACAGTACTATTTCCTAAGTGAAATAGGCCCACTAGGTCTATATCATAGAAGATGAAAAAATTACACCTAATTATCCTTAAAACTTTTGTTTCAGAGAGACAAAAATGAGATTTACATTCAACAGTGTGTATATTTAACACAATGAAATTATAAATCCTCTAAAGCTTAAGTTTAAACACTTTAAATTATTAGTCTACAAAAACAAATTAATTTAAAAAAAGATCTGCCTCCTTGCACTTAATATAAAATGTAACAAAGAAACACTTCTCTCCCATGGGGAGGGTGGATATTGAAATCCACAAGCTGGACTGAAAACCCATTTTGTGACCACTAGATGCATTTTCTTCAGGGTTTTATCTCAAGATTAACATCTCACTGTATGCCTGTTTTCCTGCCTAATATTATTGGCACCCCCTTTCACTCTCAAAAGTGTCCCAGTTGGCTGTAAACCAACCAACAATCCAAACACCAGTACAGGAGTATAAATGAGAAGACCTAAGTTTCAGTTCTGGTCCATTTCTTGGACAGTAACATGACCTTTCTGAGAATATCAGCATCTTTTACACAGGGTTATGGTTTGAAATAAATGAAATCCTAGATTAAAAAAAAAACAGTTTATAAACTACAGAATGCAACACATTCTAACAGACAACTGTAACAAGGAATTACTTCAACTGATGTCAGTGAAAATGGCAGTTGGGGAATCCACGTGTTCCTTCACAGAAACACTAAAAGCTAGCAAAAACTGTGAGAATCAACAGTACTGGAATCCTGGAAAACAGCTAAAAGTTTACAACAACCAAATGAATCCTTACTTAAGGAAAATAGTGACTGAAAGCTAGCAGGAGAGCATTGTGGCATTTTAATCTACCTCATCCATCCCCCCCACCCACCCCAACTCTTATTCTTTGGGGAATAAGAGTTTTGAAAAGCTTCCACATAGTCCTGAAAATCTAGAAAGCCATGCACATGCCATGGGCAGGGTGCATGCTCAGCAAAGACCTGAGAAGGCCCTAAGCTCTCACCTTTAGCTGACTATCAAGACCTGCATGAGCAGGTAGTAAAGGCAAAGGCAGAGTTGTAAACTTTTGCGCTGAGTGTTAAAGGTGTGCTCCAACAAAGATGCAGTATGCAATTGCAAAGACTGGGGGTTTTTTGGGTTTTCTGGATCCAAGCATTTAAGAAAATCCTGTTAAGTCACTAGCTGACCACAAAGCTAGAACAGAGACTTCAGTGACAGCACAAAGAACACAGTCTTTAGCTTAGAAAAGTCACTGAACAAGCAACGACAACCCACAATAAGCAATAACAACAAAACTTGAGGAGGAGGGAGAATCTGATTTCTAGAGTTATCACATCATAATATTCAAAATATAGTTTCAACATCCAGTTTTCAACAAAAAAATGATGAGGCATGCATGAGACAAGTAAGTGTGGCTTATTCACAGGATTAGAAAGAAATGAACAGAAACTGTCCCTGAGGAAGCTCAGATACTGAACTTACTAGACAAAGAATTTAAATCAACAGCCTTCAATACACCCAAAGAGCTAAAGGAAACCATGGACAAAGAACTAAAAGAAACCAGAATGATGTCTCACTAAATATAGAATATCAATAGACAGAAAATGTAAACACCAAATAGATATTCTGAAGCTGAAAAGTATAATAACTGAATTGAAAAATTCATTAGAGGAACTTCCCCAGTGGTCCAGTGGCTACGACTCTGTGCTCCCAATGCAGGGGGCCTGGGCTCCATCTCTAGTCAGGGAACTGGATCCCACCTGCCGCAACTAGCAGTTCACATGCCACAACTAAGAGTTTGCATGCCACAACTAAAGATCCTGCATGCTGCAACTAAGGATCCTGCAGGCCTCAACTGAAGATCCCACATGCTGCAACTAAGACCCATCACAGACAAATAAATAAATATGGAAAAAAAAGAAAAATTCATTAGAAGGGTTCAACAGATGATCTGAACACAGAGAAGCATCAACGAACTTGAAGACAGGTCGATTAAAATGAAAAGTCTGAGGAAAAGAAAGAAAAAAGAATACAGAAAAATGAACAATATCTTAGAGACCCGTGGCACACCATTAAGCATAACCAACATAGGCATAATAGGAGTCCTGGAAGAAGAAGAGAAAGAGAAAGGGGCAGAAAAAATATGTGAAGAAACAGTGGCCAAAAACTTCCCAAATTTGATGAAAGACATGAAAGAAAAAACTGCCAATGGAGGATTCTACATCCAGCAAAAGTAGCCTTCAAAAATGGAGGAATCGGGCTTCCCTGGTGGCACAGTGGTTGAGAGTCTGCCTGCCGGTGCAGGGGACACGGGTTCATGGCCCGGTCTGGGAAGATCCCACATGCCACGGAGCGGCTGGGCCCGTGAGCCATGGCCGCTGAGCCTGCACGTCCGGAGCCTGTGCTCCGCAACGGGAGAGGCCACAACGGTGAGAGGCCCACGTACCACAAAAAAACAAAACGAAAACAAAAAATGGAGGAATCAAGACATCCAGATAAACAAAAGTTGAGGGAGATTGTTGCTAGCAGACCTGTCCTACAAGAAATGCTAAAGGGAGTTCTTTAGGCTGAAATGAAAGGACATTAGACAATAACTTGAAGTCATACAAAGAAATAAAAACCACTAGTAAAGGTAACTACATAGGTAAATATAAAAGACAATATTATATTTTTGGTTTGTAAATCTTCTTTTTCACCTATATGATTTTAAAGACAAATACACAAAGCAATAATTATAAATCTATGATAATGGGCACACAAAGTATAAAGAGGTAATTTCTTACAATAATACAAAGGGGGAGGGATGGAGCTATAGAGGAACAGAGTTTTTTTGTATAGAATATGAAACCAGACTGTCATAAATTTAAGATGTAATCCCCAGGGTAACCACGAAGAAAATAACTAAAAAAGAATCAATGATACAGTTGTCCTAACCAAAGAAGACTTCAGTCTCACCTTTGTTATGTTCCCTTTGAGTCTCCCGACTAGGTTTACACTAGGGAGTAAAGTTCTAGGGCACAAGTTAAAAGGAAGACTTTCTCTGCTGCAAAAACTTAAGAAGATTTAATAACTTCACTAGATTTTGTTGCCTCTCCCCAGAGGCACTGAATTATTGGCCATTCAGACATTTTTACCATATCCAATTCTGAAAAAATTCAAAGCACCAAAAACAATGTAGGTAAACAGTAAAGTGACAAAAGTCTAAGTGTAAAATACTTTTTAATCTGCAAATTTCCTTTTGGTCGTAAGCATGGTGGCTCCTTCAACTTTATAACCATATGTAATCAATATAAAGCTTGTGACTAGTAACCTTTTGGAAAACCACTCCAAAAGGTGTAAACAGTAGTTGGTGTAAGTAAGCTAACGAGTTAATTCAGGGCCAGAATAAATACAACTGCTGAAAACAGTAACAGTATATGGTGCATATAACTAGATCTGAGAAGCAGAATGCCACTGTGAACACTCAGTAGGATGACACAACAGAAACCAAAACAAGAGTCCTTCACATTTTTGGAATGGGAAAAATAACACTACTAGGGTTAATCCAACAGAGACTATAAAAGTTTTTTAATTGCTCTCCCTGCTTCCTACCTTATTCTTACAACATGTCCTCCAAACTGCAGCCACAGTGATTCCTCTAATGCTTATAAGTCGGCTCACATGGCCTCTCTGCTCAGACTCCTCACAGGACCTCTCATCTGTTCCAGATCAATCCCTGCACTGTCTGTAAGACCTACCATAACCGAGTGCCCAGCCACCTAGAGGGCTCATTCCCTACCACACCCCCTGGCTGCTCCAGCCACCCGGCATTCTTATTGTGACTCAAACATGCCCAGATACTCTGCCTCAAGGTCTTTGTGTTTGGTGTTTGCTGTGCCTAAAAGGAGAAAAATCTCAGTTTTCAATGGTTTTCTTCCTCACTTCCTTCAGGGCTCTACTCTCATGTCACCTATCAGAGGGGCTTTTGCTGACCACATTACCTGAAATAGGACCTCCCCTCAACACTATTCTCTATTCTCTTCCTCTGCTTTCTTCTCATTCATAGCCCTAATTACTACCTGATGTTTTATATATTTAATTTTAATTTATTTACTCCCCAGCCTCTGCCCCACTGTAAGTCTCTGAGACAGCTGAAATTTTGGTTTTTTTATTGCTGTATACCTAGCACCTAGAAGAGTACCCAGGACAGAAGAACTATTCAACCAACTGTGGAATGAATAAGATAAAATTAAAAACATGAATACCTACAATTGAAAGCATGAATACCTACCTAGAATACATGTCATGGGGCAGGTTTCTTCCAGATTACTCAGAAACACTTCTTTCTTGTAGAACATTTTTGTGGGCTCGTGTTCCGTCTCTTCTGGGTGAATAAAGATGGGGCCGTAAAAATATGCAGCTCCATCTCGGACCCATACCTTTTCAATTCTTGGGAGAAAAAAAATGGAGAAATTCCATTAAAATAGAGTTCTTACAGGTTTCATTCCTAAAGGCTTAGTCTAACAAAAATTCTGTTAACCAAAAACTTAATGATATGCACTATTTAGAGGAGTTTCATTGGCTGTTTTGATAATAAGACAATTTCCTTGGTTTTTTTCCCCTTTAAGCATGTGAGAAGATACTTGGAAAAAAGAGAAGTGAACATTTGGCTACTCATCTCAGGGGGAAAATTTTTTTTTAACATAATACTAAGGCATACAACTTAATAGTTTAAGCTGACTCTCAGGTTTTCTTCCTGAGATGCTAAGCATCTATCATTGGATTTGTGAGCTGAATAAACACATCAATATTTGGGGTCAGATCACATTAGTGGCACATATTCCTTTAAGGCCATGGTTCATGACCTTTTTGAAGGTCAAGATTTAATACCCCTTTACCCCATGAGAATCTGATGAAAGTCACAGACCATCTCCCTAGGAAAAAGAAAAATTAACATCTGACTGTTCAGTGCAGATACTGTACCATTCCTCACAACCACACCATAAAGTTGCTATTATTATTGTCCCAATAGCCTCATGGTTCCAGACATGAAGCAGCATCCTCATTGCAGTTAATGGTAACTCCACCCTTCCAGTTCCTCAGGCCAAAATGCAGGGGTCACCCTTGATTCCTCTCTCTTGGACACTACATTCTTTTAACTCAATCTTTCAAAACAGGATCTGACTAATTTACAGAATTGGATCTGACTACTGGCCTGAACCACCATCATTCTTGCCTGGATTATTGCAATAGCCTCCTAGCAGATCTCGCTGTTCTACCTTTGACTATTTACAGTCTATTCTTAACAATCAGTAGACAGAGCAATCCTGCTAAGACCTAAGTCAGATGTCACTTCTGGGGACTTCCCTGGTGGTCCAGTGGTTAAGACTCTGTGCTTCCACTGCAGGGGGCACGGGTTCGATGCCTGGTCGGGGAACTAGGATCCCACATGCCTCGCAGTGTTGCCCAAAAAAAGTCACTTTTGTGCTGAAAATAATCCATGATATTTCATTTAACTCAATAAAGGCCCAAGTCCCTACAATGGTTTCTGAGTCCCACAAGATTTGCACTATATCCCTTGGCTCTCATATCTCCCATCTAACTCATGTACAGCTCACTCCACCTGTAACAAACTCTGATGATTTGAATAGGCCAGGGATGTCTCTCTTCCGGTCTTTACACAGGCTGTTCTCTGTCCCTGGAAAGCTTTCTCCCTGGATATTCACATTACTCACTTCCTTGGTTTCTTCAAGTGTTGGCTCAACTGTCAGCCCTCAGTGAGGCTTTACATACCATCCTATTTAAAGTTTTGAACACCCTAATTTTGACTATGGCACTCCTGATTCCCCATACCCAGCTCTATTTTTTTCCACAGCACATATCATAATGTAATGCACTATACACTTTACTTATTCATGATGTTTATAGTTTGTCTTCCCACTAGAAAAAAGATCCACGGGACTAAGGATACTTGTTTGTTTTATTCACTAATGTATGTACAGAGCCTGGCAAATAGTAGGTGTGTAATAAACAATTACTGAATGATGAACAAATACAATGAGGAGACAAGCTCAGAGAGTTAAGTCATTTGCCTATGGACATTAAACTAGCAGGGCTGGGACTTAAACCAAGATCTCTTGCAACCAACTACTTTCCTTAACTACTATCCTCTACTGCCCAGCCCTGCACCCTGACTCCTTTAATGCTATTCTATGCCATCCACCCATTTACTTGTTCATCAAATATCTGAGCCTCACGCACTATGCTTGGAGCAGGGGATATAAAGGTATATTATCACTTTTTTGCTCAAAAAGAGAGGGTCTCTAACTCTCAGGGCATTTGCAGTCTGGTATGGAAGCCTGATAATATAAATGATATGTGCTCTGAGAAGAAGGAAACACACGGTGCTCTGAGAATGTGTAATAGGGAGACCTAACCTAGTCTGGAGGAGACAGGGAAGGCTTCCTTAAGGAAGAGCCATTTCAAATTTAAGCTAAAGGAGTTCACCATATGAAGCTGGCAGGGAGATTTCTGGGTTGAGAGTTCAGTAAATGGTAGGAGAAGAAAAAGCCAAAAAAAAAAAAAAGGGATTCAAGGAAGCAATTTAAAGAAGGAAGTGTGGCTAGAGGCGTAAGCAGGGAGAGTGTGGTGTGAGAGGAAGTTGGAAAAGTTGCCAAGAGAGTGACTTTAGCCTTCATTCTAAACAGTGATGAATTTCTACTGGCTCCGAACCTCTCAAACCAAACCTCGTCTTCTCTACCTCAAAAACGCTCACCTGCCCACACGAGGGCGCACCAGGCCATGGGACTTGATGAAGACACAGTCGCCAACCTTCAGCCACATGTCATTATACCGGAGCTGCTCAAAGTAGTGGCAACCTGGTTCACCGTTAGACATTTCCACAGGGACATCTTCTTTCTCCTGTGGTAAAGGAAACTGGTTGAAGACAGGCTGCTGACAATCAAGGAGTTGGCAGAGAAGGTAAGAAGGGAAAGCAGATTTCCTTCATTTTAACTTAAAAGAAAAAATAACCATAAACAGAAGCTCTGATAAAGATAGGAAACCAAAGGAATAGGTTACTGAAATCAAACTAAGTCTTATCAAATATTGTATCTATTTTAAATTTCCAGTTAATTTTCATAAAATAATGTTACTCCAAGACTGTTTTATTCCCCTCTCCTTTCTTCCCCCATTCTCACAGACTTTAGGAAAAAAAAGCAATGGAGAAGACTTATCAGCATACAGAAAACAGCCTCACGCAACTGTTAAAAAGATAAGGAGCAAATTCTACACAAGCTTCCTCTTCACCACATTTCTTCACATTAACAACTGATTTAAAAATTTTATCATTTTGATTTATTCCAACATGGAAAGGAACAACATAGCCTCTGTGACACAAACACACATACTGTTTTTGAATAAATTACAGGGTCTGTCACCTACTGGCTGCTGTGACATGGGTAAATTACTTGACCTCTTATGCCTTAGGTTCATCATCTGTAAAATGAAGATATTGTGCCCATCAGGTGGGGCTGTTAGGAAGCTTAAATGACACAATTCATGTTACGTACACAGAATAATGCCTGACTCAGAAGAAAAATAAAAGATAATTCTGACTATGAAAATAAGAAACATAATTTACTGAGAACCTAGCAGATACTGAGCACAGCACTAGGTGTTTTAAATATAAAAGCTCTAAAACACATAAAAGCTGAGGAAATGGCAGAACACCCCCCAAATTTTCTACTGCATCTCCCAGAGAATATCTGAAACTTCAAACTTAAGGGGAAAAAAATCTCCTTTAGACTGTCCAAAATAATTTAATGTTTTGATCTTTATGATTTCAAATGTGGTACTGAAATGGACTTCCTGGAAAATCCTTAAGAATGAGAGAGGTCCCACATATATGCTGGGTGAGAAGCACCTGAAGGAATGGAAGCTATGAAAAAGAAAGCCCTGAGATTAAGAATACATTTTTATTTCAGGAATGGGTTCTGTTCTAGTTATTCATCTAAAAATTTCTTAGCATGACATGTTTTGGCCATATGCAATATTAAAATAAATATATGAGACTAAGAAAAGTAACTCATACATAGAGAGGACACTGGGGACTTATGAATTCTAATGACAATAATAACAAATTTAATTCCCACACTGACTTCCACTGACATTTCTTCTTTTAAAATTAATGTCTCTGTGATTCCCAGACATACTGGTAAAATGTAAAAAATAACATGTTTTTTCCCAAGCTCCTTTTCTCTTAAAAACACTGTAAGGACACTAAAATGGATATTTTTTCTAGGATACTAAAAATTCAGTTTTTCCAGTTTTTACATTAACAATTTAAAAACTTTATTTTTCTCCTTTATATAAAAAGTATATTTGTTGGAAATAATTCAAGCATTAGAGTATGTAAAATTTAAAAAACAAGTCTTCTGTGATCTAACCCTAGAGATAATCATCCAGTTCAGTTTATAGTTTTCCATGTTATTTACACAAACATATATGTAAACATACATTTTGATTTTTTTGAGTAATGATGGAACCACAGCCCATTCTGCAACCTGTTAATTCCTTTTGCTGGCTGCACAGTTTGCATTATATGAATGGATGTATAACAACTTAATTCCCATTCACAGGCATTTGGGTTTGGCCTAGGGTTTTGCTTTTACAAACAACACTTACGTCACCCTTTGGCATACCTAGTTGAGTACTATGTTGGAACACATTCCCTGCCATCAAACAGCAGGGCCAAAGGGAATGCCACTGATGGCAGATGAGAGTGTGTTACCCCACACCGACACCAGGCTGCATGTATTATCAGGCTTCAGACCTCTTGTCAATTTGCTGGGCATTTTAAAAGCTATTAGATTAATACGTTTTCTTACATTTTTGAATGACCTTCTATAAATGATCTATTTGGTCCTTTGCCCACTTTTCCAGTATTATTTTTTCCCTAGACTTCAAAGAGCTCTTTGTACATTAGAAACAGCAGTCCTTAGACTGTTTCATTAAACTAATTGATATTGTCAATTGTATCAAGAAAATTATCTTTCTTTTTTCTTTTATGGCTACTGGGTTTTATATCATGTATATAAAAGGATCCATTCCAAGCTTATAAATGAATAAAAGATTACAGGTAAATAATAGTAAATGTACTTATGTCAGCAACTTATGTTTCTTTTTTAATGTTTATATCTTATTTTGGAATATGAAATGAGGTAGAGTTCAGGTGGGTTTTTTTTTCTTCTTTTTTCAAATGGCTACCAGTTTTTCCAGTATCATTTGATTCCACCCTCTCTTGCTGATCTGAAATACTACCTTTATACAAACTTTCAGTTATAAAATAAATGAATCACAGGTATGAAATGTACAGTGTGGGGAATAATTACATAACATCTTTGTATGGTGACAAATGATGACTAGACTTACCATGGTGATCATTTTGAAACGTACAGAAATACTGAATCATTATGTTGTACACCAGGAAATAACGTAGTATTGTAGGTCAATTATACTTCAAAAACACAAACTCAGAAAATGAGATCAGATTTGTGCTTACCAGAGGCAGGGGATAGGGGGAGAGGGGGATTGGATGAAGGTGGTCAAAAAGTACAAACTTCCAGTTATAAGATAAATAAGTATTAAGGATGTAATGTACAACATGATAAATATAATTAACACTGCTGTACGTTATATATGAAAGATGTTAAGAGAGTAAATTCTAATAGTACTCATCACAAGGAAAAAAAATTTTTTTTTCTATTTCTTTAATGTTGTATCTATATTGAGATGATGGATGTTTACCAAACTTACTGTGGTAATCATTTCATGATATATGTAAGTCAAATCATTATGCTGTACACCTTAAACTTATACAGTGCTATATATCAATTATATCTCAATAAAACTAGAAGGAAAAAAAGGCGATTGTGGGACAAAAGGTAAAGTATGAATCAAGTCTCTAGATTAGTAAATAGTATTAAGGTTAATTTTCTGGTTTAGATCCTTGTACCATGCTTTACAAGGTGTTAACATTAGCAGAAGCTGAATGAAGAGTATAAGGAATGTCTCTGTACTCTCTTTGTTAAGCACCTGGCACATTTGTTAAGTCTAAAATCACTTCAAAATAAAAGTTAAAATATATAAAACTAGAGACTTCCCTGGTGGCGCAGTGGTTAAGAACCTGCCTGCCAATGCAGGGGACACGGGTTCAATCCCTGGTCCAGGAAGATCCCACATGCCGGAGAGCAACTAAACCCATGCACCACAACTACTGAGCCTGTGCTCTAGAGCCCACAAGCCACAACTACTGAGCCCGTGTGCCAACTACTGAAGCCCACATGCCTAGAGCCTGTGCTCTTTAACAAGAGAAGCCACCACAACGAGAAGCCTGTGCACCACAAAGGGTAGCCCCCGCTTGCCGCAACTAGAGAGAAAGCCTGCGTGCAGCAACAAAGACCCGACACAGCCAAAAAATAAACTACTTAAAAAAAAATTATATATATATATATATAAACTAAAATTAATGAATATCTTTATATTCTGGATTTAATTGTGAAAAGCCTATTCCCTCCACTGACCAACCCTGAGCTAATATCTTAATATTTTTTTAAATGTATTTTTGTAAAATGTAATACTATTTGGCAGGGTAAAGCACTCTTGACTACTCTTTCAGTTTTTCTTTTTCTGGTGACTGTCATGTATTTATCCTTTCCTAAGAATGTTAGAATTAAAAAAAAAAAAAAAGGATGCTAGAATAATTTTGTCAAGTTCCAAAACAACTTATTCAAGTCTTTAATGTCCTGCAGTAGACTATCTTTCTTCCCATAGGTTCCATATACTCCTTTTAAGATAATTTCTTAATGTATGTATTTTGTTCATATGAATTGGATATTTTCTTCCATATGATTTTTCTAACAGTTGTTAAAGTGTATTCAACATTTTCATTTTACTTTCAAAAGTCTTATGAATTATTGTTCTGTTTATGTAAGAAAGCTAATGACTTGTATATAGATTTTGAAATTTCTACTTGTTGAATTGTTTTCAAAAACTTTTCAGTTTATTTCTCCCCATTATCTGCAAAAAAATAATTTTGCCTCTTATTGTCAATAGTTTTGTTTGTCTCACTACATTGGCTACTCTCAGAAAAATACAGATAATGGTACAGAAAGCACCTCTGTCACGTGTATAACTTTAAAAGGAATTTCTTTTACTCTAGGCTTGAGATACGAAGACAATTTTTAAAAATCACTTTGAGGAAATATCCATCTGAAGACTTCAATCAAGATTGGTGCTATACCTTATCAGATAATTTCTCCTTTTATCTACTAATTATAATGACAGGTATTACTGAATTTTCCTAATTTTGAACAATCCTTGCATTCCTAGAATGAAATCCCGCCTACTTGGTCATGTTGTTCTCAAACAACTAACTTGATTTCACTTGTAACAATACTTTTTTCCCAAGTATTTTTTTGTATCAATACTCATAAAGTGAGACAGAACTGCAGTTTTCTGTTTTTACTTTGTCAGACTTTGGAATCAAGATTATTCCGGCCTGGTAAAACAAACTGGGAAGTTTTCTTTGCTCTCCATGCTCTGCAATATTTTTTTTTTCTTTTGGCCGACCCACACGGCATGTGGGATCTTAGTTCCCCAACCAGGGATCAAACCATGCCCCCTGCAGTAGAAGCGCAAAGTCTTAACCACTGGACCGCCAGGGAAGTCCTTCAATAATTTAAAGGGTTAAAAGAATTTACCTATGGAATTATCTGGCCTGAGTAGTCTTTGAAGTGAGCTCTTTGACATTAAAAAAATTTCTTCACGTTGTTGTCCACTTACATGTGTTATCTCTTCTTGATTACACTTTACTAACTGGTATTACCCTAGAAAATTATTCACTTCATTCAGGTTTTTTTTTTTTTTTTTTTTTTTTTTTTTTTTTTTTCTCATTCAGGTTTTTAAAATTATTATTATTTTTTGGTTTTGTTTTATTTATTTTTTGGCCACACCATGCGGCTTGTGGGATCTTAGTTCCCTGACCAGGGATCTAACCCAGGCCCTTGGCAGTGAAAGCATGGAGTCCTAACCACTGGACTGCCAGGGAATTCCCTCATTCAGGTTTTCAAACTTATTAACAGAAATGTACAAGTCTTTAAATTTCCTCTATATTTTGTATATTAAGCTTAATTCCCTTCTTTTTCCTTTATTAGGATACTTGGTAGTTTATCTCATTGAACTTGTCGAAGTCTCCTTTTTTTAAAATTTTTTTTTTGAAGTCTCCTTTTTAATTCTGCTGCTCTATTTATTTATTTATTTATGGCTGTGTTGGGTCTTCATTGCTGCACGTGGGCTTTCTCTAGTTGCGGTGAGTGGGGGCTACTCTTCGTTGCAGTGCGCATGTTTCTCACTGCAGTGGCTTCTCCTGTTGCGGAGCACGGGTTCTAGGCGTGTGGGCCTCAGTAGTTGTGGCACACAGGCTCAGTAGTTGTGGCTTGCGGGATCTAGAGCACAGGCTCAGTAGTTGCGGTGCACGGGCTTAGTTGCTCTGTGGCACGTGGGATCTTCCCGGACCAGGGCTCAAACCCGTGTCCCCTGCATTGGCAGGCAGAATCTTAACCACTGTGCCACCAAGGAAGTCCTGCTGCTCTGTTTTTTAAGTATTAATTTCTTTCTTTCTTTTAGAGTTCCTTCTATTAGGCTGTTTTTGTTTTGTTTTGTTTTTTATTTACTTTTGGCTGCGTTGGGTCTTTGTTGCTGCATGTGGGCTTTAGTTGCGGTGAGCAGGGGCTACTCTTCGTTGTGGAGCACAGGCTCTAGGCATGCAGGCTTCAGTAGCTGTGGCACATAGGCTCAGTAGTTGTGGCGCATAGGCTTAGCTGCTCTGTGACATGTGGGATCTTCCTGGACCAGGGATCGAACCCACGTCCCCTGCAATGGCAGGTGGATTCTCAACCACTGCGCTACCAGGGAAGTCCCTAGGCTAAGGTTTTATATTGTTGCTCTTTTTCTAATTCTGAATTTGAGTACTTTATTCATTTATTTTTGAGACTAGGTATTCTGAAATGTAAAATTCTTTTCTACGTGGCTATTATCTACATACCTTTTCCAAGTTAAAACTGTCTTCAGTTCGACTGTCCTCTGAGTTGTCTGTGTTCTTCTCATCATCCCCTTTATCCGCATTTGCAAATACAGAGGCCACTCGGACCACAGGCAAGGGCACATCTCGAGGGACAAATCTAACTGAGCTGATGGGCATGGTCCATAGTTTAATTTTCTTAAAAGATTTGGTTTTGGCAGAATACCGTGATTCACAGACAAAAACATCCTCATCTCGAAAGTTTTCTGGGCATAATTTAAAGTATTCCTGGTGGATATAAGAATAAAATCAATTAGGTGAATTTTCTGAAAACCAATCAACTAAAAAACAAATAAAATCACCAAACAAGCAAAGAAATAAAAGCTAAAGTATTAAGACTTTTTGACAGTGAACAACAAATGGTAAATGGCTAGAGATCTAGGAGTACTTCCTTATACTCAATGGCCTTACTCACCACATACTGTTTAGCTTATTTAGCTTACCAACTGCTCCTCTGACAGTATATTAATATTTCATACAGCTATTATATTCCTTAAAGCTACGGGCATGTGCCTATACTACATAGACAAAAAGAAAGTGCACCTTATTACCTAAAACCACACTAACAATTTATAATGATCCTTCAGAAAATGTCACCCTTAAAAATTTGTCTGCTGATATAAAAAAATTTAAGCTAACTGCATATAGCTATATAGTGTAGGCAGCAAATGGTCTTTCACCATCATGTTCAGGTTAGTTTCTCCCCAAATCTTTACAGAAGCTAGAAACACAGCTTTAAAAAAATTCCACAGTTTAAAACAGAGCTATCAATTTTGTAAAGATCAATTTTTTGTGTTTGTGAATTTTATTCCCATGGAATAATTTATTGTTTTGGGACTAATGAGTTTCTTACCTTAACAAACATGACCACACATTTTCCTAGAATTTTACTAACAGGAACTTTATTGTAATAGTCACTCTTAAAAACTTCTTTTTCTAGAAATTTTCGTGTAGCCAAATGGAATGTTTCATTTGGCCGATAAAACCAACAGCCATACAACCATTTTTCACCTCAAAAACAGAGAGAGAAAGAAAGAGAATTACCATTAACAAAAATAACATATTCTTTGTAAAATGAACAAATACTCCATCCATTCTGCCATGGCCTAAACCTAGCAAGGTGCTTTTAGGCCACGGTTCCTTAATACAATTATCTTAGAAGAAACAATACTTTAAAATAATGAAATGTAATGAGGCCTAAAAAATGTTACTTTCCCCCTCCTATTGAAAGATGTATAATAAATAGAATAAGGAAGGTGATGAGACCTACTCTACTCTGCTGGGTCAGGACACACATAAAGCTGTGTGCTTTTATAAGGATGTAAGATATACTAAAAGACATATTTAGCTCTTGGCTGACGGAATACAAAGGTATTTTACATGATGAACAGTTGAAAGAACTGGATTGCCTGGATCACACTTCTGCTTGCTTTTGGTTTCATTAACTCCTATTCATTCTCTATGTCTCAAGTTAAAGGCGATTGTTCTAGGAAGCCTTTTTGAAATCAAATTCTAAGCTAAGGCACATGTCTGTCTATAACAATTTCTTCTTTATTTGTGATTTTTACCAGAGTGGTTTTGCCAGGGACAAAACACAGGCCTTTTGCTCTTCTGAATCTCTGCCATCCTACAGAGTTTGGCTCATGGTATGTTTTTAATAAATATCAGTTGAATGAATGAATCTCAGCTAGACTTCAGAAAGTTGTATTTCTTTCAACTCACCTATGCCACTGCCCAACAGTGCTTGATCCTATGTTTCTCATATAGTGGGTACTTAACTGCATTTACTGACAGTGTAGAACTATTGTTGGAACACATAAAATGTCTGAGTTACAATTTCCTTCCCTGGGAACTAAGGAGGAGTACAATAGTCACATCTCACCAATCTGCCCTCCAAATTAAAATGAACTTACCAGCAGAATCTTCCCACAGTCTCTCAATACAGACTATATGTGGTTGTAGATTGGCCTCTGCAGGCTCCACATAGACATAATCTCCAACATGGTACATACTGTTCTTAAAGCTGCAGTCCTGGCTGTATGTGCGATGTAAGCCTGAGAGGCCTGCAGCTCCAGAGGAATCTTCACTCTTTTCAGCTTCTTCGGTAAAAAAGAAAAAAATGTTCTCATGAAAGGGATGTTGGAACAGATGCAGGATTCAAACAACACATACTAATACATTTACTTCTTTTCTAGATACTCAAAGGCAGGATTCAGGACAAATAGTATGACATCCACATTCCCGATAGCCTCTATTCAAAACTGTCTTTTTGAATTACAGCCAACTGCCATTAATTTAAATAAATACATAAATAAAGCATCTACAGAATAAAAATAATCACCTTAATAATATATGCTCACTAGTCATTCTGGATGATACACAAACATATAAAGAAGAAAACATGTCACTTGTAAATCATGTAATCCTAGAGATAATCATGTAATCCTAGGATAATGGAATCTTAGAATTGAGGAGATATGGGATATGTATTTCATACAATATACTATAAACTATATATACATACACTTAATATATCATGAACATTTCCCTTGAGATTAAATGCTTTTCAACAAGATTTTTATTTTTGTTAAACAAAACTTTTAAAAAGTATTTATTTATTTGGCTGTGTTGGGTCTTAGTTGCGGCACGCGGGATCTTTAGTTGCAGCAAAAGTTGCAGCATGTGGGATCCTTTAGTTGCAGCGCACAGAACCATTAGTTGGGGCATCTTTTTAGTTGCAGCATGTGGGATCTTTTAGTTGCGGCATGCCAACTGTTAGTTGCAGCATGTGGGATCTAGTTCTCTGACTAGGGATTGAACCCAGGCTCCCAGCATTTGGAATGCAGAGTCTTAGCCACTGGACCTGGACCAGGGAAGTCCCTAAACAAAACTTTTTTTTTTTTTTTGCGGTACGCGGGCCTCTCACTGTTGTGGCCTCTCACGTTGGGGAGCACAGGCTCCAGACGCGCAGGCTCAGCGGCCATGGCTCACGGGCCCAGCCGCTCTGCGGCATGTGGGATCTTCCCGGACCAGGGCACAAACCCACGTCCCCTGCATCGGCAGGCGGACTCTCAACCACTGCGCCACCAGGAAAGCCCCAAAACTTTTTAATGGCTCCCATATAAGCCATTATTTGCAAACACCGTAGGTTTTTTTCAGGAAAAAGCTTTGGCCACTTCTTTGATTACTTCCTTAGGATAATTTTCCATAAATGGAAGAGCTGGAAATAAGCATGTTAAACGTTTTTAAAATGCATATTCCAAACTGACCCCCAAAAGTCTATACCAACTTAAGTCCTTCACTCTTTGGCTACAAGGGGGGTGGGGTCTGTTTCTCCATTCCCTCTACAATACTGGTATTATAATTTTTTTTAAGTTTTGCCATTTTTGGTGGAAAATGTTATCTAGCAGTTGATTAATCAAATGAATCCCTGTGACATAGGAAGCATATTCACAAGGTCCTTGAGAATTTTATACCAGCAGGAACACTGTCAACAGGCCTGAAACGGAGAAAGAGTACAAAAAAAAAGAAGGCTGTTAAACCTCCCAAATTCCAGAGACAGGAAACAGGCTGATAAAACTCAGCTGCAAATATGTGTTACCTTTCATGAAAAAAGATGATTCAGAGGGCAAAGTGTGGAGCCACAGAGAACTAATTCCATGTCCTGAAGCCTAATGCAGTCTGCCTGCCCAGATCTTGAAACTGCTTGGAATTGATGACTCTTTTTTTTTTTTCCATTTCTCCCTTTTTGAATGGGAATGTCCCTATTATCCTATGCATGTTCCATCACTATACTGTAGGAGCAGAGAACTTGTTTTTTCACTTTCACAAGTTCACAGATGAAGAGAAATTGTGTCTCAGGATGGACCATACCCAGAGCCTCAGCCATACACCTAGTTTAGACGTTTAAATAATGAGATTTGGGACTTTCGAGTTGATGGTATTTAGATTAGATTTTGGTAGCCGGTACAGGGGTTGTTACAGTAACAAGTACCTGAAAAAATATGAAAGTGACTCTGGAATTGAATAATAAGCAGAGACTGGAAGAATTTTGAGGAACATGACAGAAAAAGCCTAGGTTGCCTTGAATACACTGTTAGTAGAGAAATGGATATTAAAGACTTGGCATTGAAGGCTCAGAAGAAAAAGTTATTAGAAAGTGGAGGAAAGGGGTCCTTGTTATATAGTGGAAGAAAGCCTAGCAGAACTGTGTTCTGCAGTTATGTGGATTCTAGGCCACCTGAGCTGATCTTTTAGATATCTTTTTCTTTGTTGTTCTATTTTCTCGGAGATTTCTTCAACTTTATCTTCTAATCCTTCTCTGTTTCCCTTCTGCTATCTTTAAAACAATTTTTTAAGTGAATAAATTTGATATATAACATTGTGTAAATTTATTTATTTATTTATTTATTTATTTATTTATTTAGGCAGGTTGTGCCGGGTCTTAGTTGAGGCACATGGATCTTCATTGCGGCATGTGGACTTCTTAGTTGTGGCATGCATGCAGGATCTAGTTCCCTGACCAGGTATCGAACCCGGGCCCCCTGCACTGGCGGTGCGGAGTCTTACCCACTGGACCACCAGGGAAGTCCCACATGGTGTAAATTTAAGGTGTACAACATGTTACTTTGATCTATTTATATACTGTTGCCACTGCAGCAGTTTACCACACTACATAACTATAGGACAATATTGTTGTCTATATCTACGTACTCTGCATTAGATCTCTATAGCTTATTTACTACTCTTTGCAAGTTTGTTCTGTTAAACATTAATCTTATCCCCCAACCCCACTCTGCTATCATTTTTTTTAAAAAGCTTGAGATATAATTAATACACCATACAATTCATCTATTTAAAGTGCACAGTTCAGGCTTCTCTGGTGGCTCAGTGGGTGAGGGTCTGCCTGCCGATGCAGGGTACACAGGTTCAATCCCTGATCCGGGAAGATCCCACATGCCACGGAGCAAATAAGCCCATGTGCCGCAACTACTGAGCCCATGTGCCACAACTAATGAAGCCTGTGTGCCTAGAGCCCATGCTCCACAACAAACAGAATCCCCCACGATGAGAAGCCCGCACACCACAACGAAGAGTAGCCCCCGCTCGCCACAATCAGAGAAAGCCCACGTGCAGCAACAAAGACCCAACACAGCCAAAAATTAATTAATTTTTTTAAAAGTGCAAAATTCAATGGTTTTTGGTATACTACATTAATTTTTAAAAATTGTGGTAAGATATATATCACATAAAATTCACCATTTTTCGACAATTTTTTAAAAATAAATATATTTATTTTTGGCTGCGTGGGGTCTTTGTTGCTGCACGTGGGCTTTCTCTAGTTGCAGCGAGCAGGGGAGCTTAGTTGCTCTGCAGCATGTGGGATCTTCACTGACCAGGGCTCAAACCCGTGTCCCCTGCACTGGCAGGCGGATTCTTAACCATTGCCCATCAGGGAAGCTCTGGACGATTTTTAAGTGTATAATTCAGTGGCATTAATTATACTCACAATGTTGTGTAACCATAACCACTATTTCCAAAACTTTTTCTTTAATCCAAACAGAAACTCTGTAACCATTAAATAATAACTCCTTATCTTTCTTCCCCACAGCCTGGTAACCTTTAATCTACTTTGTCTCTCCATGAATTTGGTATTCTAGGTACCTCATATAAGTGAAATCACACAGCATCTGTCCTTTTGTGCCTGCCTTATTTCAGATAGCATAATATTTTCAAGGTTCATCCACCTTATAGTATGTGTTAGAACTTCTTTACTTTTTATGGCTGAATAATATTCCACTGTATGTAAATACTGCATTTTGTTTATCCATTCATCTGTGATGGATACTTGGGTTGTTTCTGTCTTTTGACTATTATGAATAATGCTGCTATGAACATTGGTATACAAGTATCTGCTTGAGTCCCTGGTTTCAGTTCTTTTGGATACATACCTAGGAGCAGAACTTATTGATCATATAGTAATGAAATGTTTAGTTTTTAAACAAATTGCCAAACTTTTCCATAGTGGCTACACCACTTTACATTTCCACCAGCAATTTATGAGGGTTCCAATTTCTCCACATGTTCACCAACACTTGTATCTTTTTTTTTCCATAACAATTATCCTAAAGGGTGTGAAGTGGTATCTCACAGTAATTTTCATTTTCATTCCCCTAATGACGTTGAACATTAATTTTCATGTGCTTATGGCCATTTCTATAATTTCTTTGAGGATATATCTATTCAAATCTTTTGCCCACTTTTGAATTGTGTTGTTTGGTTGTTGTTGAACTGTAGGAGTCCTTTGCATATTCTGGATACTAGACCGTTATCAGATATAATGATTTGTGAATATTTTCTTTAACTCTGTGGGTTTGCCATATTTTTAATTTCCAAGAAATTTTCTGTTCTGCAAATGTTCACTTTTTATGGCTTTCTGTTCTTGTTTTATGGATACAGTAGCTTGTCATCTCTCTGAAGGTCCAGTTAGTTGGTTTTTAAAAAAAATTTTCTCCTGCTACCTTCAATTTTTTTGTTTCCTCCAAGTTCCATTTTTTTGTTTTGCTCTCTATTTTAACATCTTAGAGAGTTTTCCCTTAAATATTTGGTCCCATTTAAATAAATATCTGCTTCTATTTAAAAGTGAAACACTTGGGCTTCCCTGGTGGCGCTGTGGTTAGGAGTCTGCCTGCCGATGCAGGGGACATGGGTTCGTGCCCGGGTCCGGGAAGATCCCACGTGCCGCGGAGCGGCTGGGCCCGTGAGCCAAGGCCACTGAGCCTGCACGTCCGGAGCCTGTGCTCTGCAATGGGAGAGGCCACAACAGTGAGAGGCCCGCGTACTGCAAAAAAAAAAAAGTAAAACACTTTAGGGACTTCCCTGGTGGTCCAGTGATTAAGATGCTGTGCTTCCAGTGCAGGGGGCGTGGGTCTGACCCTGGTCTGGGAACTAAGATCCCACATGCTGTGTGGTGCAGCCAAGAAAAAAAAAAAAGAAACAAAAGTAAAACGCTTTAAAAAGCTGACTGGAAGCTCTCCATGCATACATAGAGCTGGATGGATTTCACTGAGGACCAGATGTTATCTTTAGATCCCCACTGCCTGGTCCATTTCTCAAGAGAAGAATCTTCTGTCTCAAAATTAAAAACCTGGGACTTTCCTGGTGGCACAGTGGTGGAGAATCTGCCTGCCAATGCAGGGGACACGGGTTCGAGCCCTGGTCTGGGAAGATCCCACATGCTGCGGAGCAACTAAGCCCGTGTGCCACAGCTACTGAGCCTGCACTCTAGAGCCTGCAAGCCACAGCTATTGAGCCCACGTGCCACAACTACTGAAGGCCGCACACCTAAAGCCCGTGCTCTGCAACAAGAAAAGCCACCGCAATGAGAAGCCCATGCACAGCCACAAAGAGTAGCCCCCGCTTGCCACAACTAGAGAAAGCCCACACGCAACAAGACCCAACACAGCCAAAAATAAATAAAAAAAAAAAAAGAACTTGGTATGATTTCAATCCTTTAAAATTTTTTAAACTTTTATGACCCAGCACATGGTCCATTCTAGACAATGTTCCATGTACACTCTAAAAGAATGTGTATTCTGCAGTCATTGGGTATTGTGTTTTACACGTCCGTCAAGTCAAGCTGGTTGACAGTCCTTGTCCTAGAGCTCAGGTTGCCGTAAGAACACCAACCATAAATGGGGTGGCTTAAACAATAAACATCCATTTCTCACAGTTCTGGAGGCAGATTTGGTGTCTGGTGAGGGTCCACTTCCTGGTTCATAAACAGTTGTCTTCTCACTCTTCATCCCCTTACAACGGCACCAATTCCACTGTAGTGGCTCCACTCCCATGACTGCATCCAAACCTAATTACATCCTAAAGGCCCCATCTCCAAATACCAACATACTGGAGGCTACAACATACAAATTTTGGTGGAAGACACAACATTCAGTCTATAGCAATCTTATTTAAGTCATACTTTTGCCAATTTTTGGTCTAGTTAGTCTGTCATTTGCTGAGAAAGGTGTATTGAGACTATAACTGTTAACTATTTCTCTTCAATTCTGTCAGTTTTTGCTTCATGTATTTTGGGGCTCCACTGTCAGGTGCATACACATTTATAAGTATTATACGTTCTTGACACTTTTAACATTATAAAATGTCCCCCTTCAACTCTAGTAATATTTCTTAAAGTCTATTTGTCTGATTAATATAGTCACTCCAACTCACTATGGTTACTATTTGCATGGTATATCTTTTCCCTTCATTTTCTTTTCAACCTATTTGTGTCCAAATCTAAATGAATCTCTTATAGACAGTATACAGTTGGATATTACTTTTTAAATTCAGTCTGATAACCAATGCATTTTGAATGGAGTGTTTAGTCTATTCACAGTATGTAATTACTGATATGATTGAATTCAAGTCTGCCATTTTGCTATTTTTTTTGTCTTATTTTTTTGTTCCTTTTTTCCTCCTTTACTGCCCTCTTTTGTGTTAAGCAAGTATTTCTGGCATATCATTTTAATTCCTGTATTGACTTTTTCTCTTTGTTATTACTGGTATTACAATATGCATCTTTAACTTGTCACCATCTATTTCAGGTTAACAGTGATTTAGTTTCATTCAATATTGCAACTTTGCTCCAATACGGCTCCATTCCTTTGTGCTAGTTGTGTCACATATATACTTCCGTAAATGTTATAAAGTTAACAATAGTGTTATTATTCCTTTACTCAATCTAATGTTTGGAAAGTTATATATTCTAGGTATTTATGTGAATTCTAACTTTTTCAGAAATGATTACATTTCTAATAAAAGTTCCTAATTTCAAGTATTTCTAAATTCTGGCAAGTGACTCAAAGTAACATTTTTAGGTTGATACAATTAAAATAAAAATTTCCTCCTAGTTATGTGGTTCAACCAAAATATCATCTACTTGGGGACTTCCCTGGCGGTCCAGTGGTTAAGAATCCGTCTTCCAATGCAGGGAACACGGGTTCGATCTCTCATCGGGGAACTAAGATCGCACATGCCGTGGGGCAACTAAGCTTGCATGAGGCAGCTACAGAGCCCACGTGCTCTGGAGCCTGCGTACCCCAACTAGAGAAAAGCCCACGCACCGCAACGAAAGATCCTGCGTGCCGCAACTAAGACCCAACACAGCCATAAATAAATAAATAAATAATTTGAAACAAAAACAAAATATAATCTACTTACCTGGCTGAGTCCATATGAGGACAGCCATGCTGTTGAACAATGGGGCAGAAACTTTATGCACTGCTGAGAATGCTCTCTAGCCCCAGGTGTGCCCCTTAGGTTTTTATCTACCAATAGTATTAAGAGGTATTTAGCTTCCACACTTGTGAATTAATTAACTCTGTTCTTGAAATACTAGAATAACAGCTGTGTCACGTATAACTTCCAACCTTTTCCAGTCTGATGAACAAATTGATAGTGACAAAAACATTTCCCATCTTACTATGTCTGTTTTGAAAAAGCCAACACCCTGAGTCTACAAACAGGACTCTGCTCCACAGGTAATTATAAGACCAGTTAGGACAGATCATAATAATGTTTCTTCATATTTAATAAAATGAAAGAAACTAACCTCTTTTTTCTTCTTCTCGTTTTAGTTTATCTTCCTCTATTTCTTTCGGTAGTTTTTCCTTTTTCTCTTTCTCCACATCATTATGTAAATGTTTTGTGGTATAGCTGAGTGCTGGTGAAAGAAGGATCTCTCCATTTTTGCAGAGTTCATCACGAATTTTAATAAAAAACTGCTGAAGTTCTACCGCATCCTCATATATTTCAGAATCTGTCCTATAATAGCATTAAGAGTATTCACTGACACACAAGCTGCTTCTTTTAAGCACCCTGCTTATATGTTAAAGCATTCTATGAAATGCTTCTTTAATGCATTAATTGATATAATGGTAACTTCTGTGCAGTTCTAATAAGGCTATCTCCTTAAAATTTGTTAGAACAGAATCTGAAGTGTAATTTTACCTTGATGAGCCTCATGCTCACCAGTTTCCTTTTCCTTAAGGCTCACTCCTTGTACAGCTCATGTAAAAGGAAAGGCCTCATACAGCTTCCTGGGGAGAAACATAGCATGTTCATTGGCTGATTTTGGCAACAGAAGGGGGTTGCCACAGTCAGGGACTATACTAAGGCTCCACACCATGTGCAGCACTTACTTGCATCTAATGTTTGAATTAATTTTTACTTTCTCTTAGTTAAGGGACCAACACACTGTATAAGGTATTAACAAAAGATTTAGCGCATTTTCTTCTTTTTGGATCTACATCATGGTTGCTTAGGCTGGTACGACTTCGTGAATATTTGAACCTAAACTGCAAAGTCCTAAGGGCATCGTAAAATGGTTACAGGCCTCAGAGTCAGCGTTCATGTTAGTTTCCCAGAAATAACTACATAATTCTGGGGAATCACCAGAGGCAACATAGTGAAAGATAGAAAAAAAATTATCTGTGTCATACCGAAAACTTTTAAAAGATTCTTTCACCATTTATAAAATGAGAGGACTGGGCAAAATGAACTTCAGAATTTAGACTCAAAGAAATTCTATTACTATTTCTAATCCACTGTTGGTCTGAGGAAGGAAGATAATTCTATTAACTAAGAATATCAGGGTCTAAAAAATTATGCACAAAGGTAACCAGAGACAAAGACTTATTAGCAGCAGTCATGGAGACATTCTGGTCAGGCTAGTGTGGATGGTGTAGCAAGCCCAGTCAGCTGTTTGCTGATACGGATCACTAGAGCATCAAACTTGAAGGAAGCCTCCAGAATGCTTCTCATCAGCAAAGGTGAACTGGCAATCTAGAACACTGCCGATAACAACCTAAATGGATGTTTCAAGAAAGATTCTAAAATCTTTTCAGGTTATAGAAATGCTAACACTTGTAGGAAAGCAATAAAAATAAAACTGGCCAAGGGAAAAAAACTCCTAGGGCACTATTTTGATGCCTATTTTCTGAACAGAGACTTCTGAAGACTGTTCGCTTGAAATTAATTTTACAAGAGCTTACAATTTTAAGTATAAAATTAAAACTGAAAACACTTTTGATAATCCACATTACAATGAAAGGGCAGATTCATAATTCCATCATGTGCTCAGAACAGTCTGTAATTTATAAAACTTACAAATTGTTTAGTTCTGGGTTTTTCCATTTAATATTTTCAGACCTTGGTTGACCTCGAGTAACAAACTGCAGAAAGTGAAACCGTGGAAAAAAAGGGGAATACTGTAAAGTCACCTTGGACTCTACCTCCTAGGCCTCAAAAGCAAAAACTAACCATGTCAACAATGCTAGAAGCAAAAGAGCTCATTTCCTAGAGATACAAATCTGCTTAATTCTTAAAATAATCATGTCATCTATACAAGAAACAAAGTTGATAGTCATCTATATAAGAAACAAAGTTGCTAATAATCTAAGAGACAAGTCTATTTTGGAAGACTCACAGAACTAACCCCAAGATATACTGGGGGTAAGGTAGGGGGGCAGGGAGGAGAGGAGTGACTTTAGACTTAAGGACTATTTAAGTAAACTGTGAGTAAGAGTGGAACTCTAAGCTCCATGAGAACAGGGTTCGTCTGTTTTGTCTACTGGTATATACCAAGTATCCAGAACATTCTCATAACTGGTAGTCACTCAATAAACATTTGTTGAATAAATGAAAACTAACAAATAAATGAATGCAGATTTTGACTACAATATGTCCCTCCATATTTCTCTTTATTTCTATCTGCACTGTTGAAGAATAAGGACCATTTACTAAATGTGTCACTCAAGGGCCTCTCCAATCTGACCCCAACTCCACGTGTCTCTTGAACACACTATATTCATTTCCTAACCCTATACCTTTACTCATACCACTTACCTTATCTGAATCCCACCCATTTTCCCATTCTTCTCTGACGTCTCATGCCTTTTTAGAACTCTAGTGCAGTTCCTTTACTCCACCATCTTTTACTAAATATCAAGTTGTTAAACGTTATCTCATGCCTGGAATTATTTTTCCCTAAGCATAGGCGCTATCCCAATTGTCAGACTTCAAGCTCTTAGAGCACACAGCTCAAGTCTTATCATCCCTGGCCGTGATAAGGGATGACTGGTGTCTTGGTGACTGGCTCAGCAGTGGCTCTCTACAGTGGGGAACAAGATGAGCCAAGCCACTTACTAGTTGTGTGACTTTGGCAATGTATTTCTCTCTATCGTGTACATCTTCATATAAAAATTAGGAAGATTATCACCTACCTAGAATGGCTATTATAAGGGTTAGAGATTATGTACATGAAGTACTTAGCATGGTGCTTTACAAAGGGCAGGCGCTCAACAGGAACATCAAACATTACATTACTTTTAATTTTTCTTTCAAGATCCAGAGCAAACCCAGGCTTCACAGATTCCTCAGCTGGAATCACCCCATGCTCAGTGACTAAAGGTCTAGCTCTCAGCATGATAGACTATAAGCTCCAGGAAGGTAAGGTTTGTATTTTTAACTTTTTATATTCTCCCCAAGTGACCTCAAGAGCGTATAGAAGACACACTGTAATTGCTGAACTGAAACTGTTTTCACAGCTGAGTATATACTATTGTTGTGTGGCAAATATACAGCACAGATCAAAATTAGAAGGGAATTTAAGTTTGATGGAAATTTAAATTTGATTTCTTCTTCTTTTAGAACATTTAATGTCTACAGAATGAACTTAAAAGTGATGAATTTGAGATTAAAAATAAGCCCTTTTAGATATCTGAAATGACAATCAAATTTAAATCAGTCTAACCTCAGATCAGTATCTTAAAGCTATTTTAATTTATTTAAAGCATGCTTGCATTGAACTCAAACTTTAAAAGGAAATCATATTACAATTTCTAATTGAAACCATTTTATCCATTAAAAATACATGTTCTACAAAAGGCTATATTTTAAAAGTTTATGTTTTTCAACAGATATTCAATTTTGTCTCATTCCTTCCCCTCATTGGCCCTACTCTATCTACACAATTTAGTAGTGTGCCTTCTCTCCTCCACAGACTATACTTATACTTGCTCTCTATAAGTTTTGGCTAATTAAAATTCAAAATAGCACCCCATCAACTGCAATCATGTACCTATGCTGAAATAGCACATCAAAGCAAAATTCTTTCTTGTTTTACATTAAATGTCACACCTTCTCAAAAAGAAATGGTTTTGAAAACATACCGATTCATCCTTCTTGCCCTCTCCAATACTTCAAACATATGCTCTTGAAATAAATCGAGCCGCCGGTAGCGATTATTTTCAACATTCTTCCTAATTATGTCAAAAGTAAGAGGAGGTTTGTTTGGAAAGCTGGGATCCACAGCAGGAATTTCTGCTAGGGAATCACTGTAGCATCTTCCTTCATCATCCTGATGACTCATGACTGACACAAAAAGATTATGGATAAGCTCCTGAATCAGCAAGGTTACATTTGGGACATGAGAGTCCTCATCTCCTTCTAGGTCTCTCCGAGTTTCAAGCAGGACTTTGTGTAGGACAAGGGCATCTTTGTAGATCAAAGACTCGGGCTCATTGTATGTACAGGCATTGTTAAACATCATGACGAAGTCCTCAACCATGGAGTCTATATCTTGGTATTTGTTGGCCATCATGTGGCTTCGAATTTTTTCCATGTCCATGGGTTTTTTAATGGTCAAATAGTAGTCAGGCAGCTCAGATCTGGAGGGAAGCCTCAGAAATATGGCACTGAGGCGGCGACCCCTCTTATCAGTATAGTTCTTTACAGCTTCATAGACTTCATTTAGTTTCTGCTGCATTGGAGTCATATATTTTGATTTTTTAGGAGAAATACCGCTCTTCCTACCTAAAGAAAGATTTATATTAAATGGATAAAATAAAATATATGAACCTAAATTTGTAAAAAGTTGGTAGCATAACCACAAGGAAGGGACTATTCCAAGTGATTTATAAAACACAGTAATTAGTATATTTCTAGTGAAACATACCCTATCAACAAAGAAAGAACTAGAAAAACTGTTTTCACTACTTATATTTTTGGTGGGAGAGTAAGTACTATTATGTTGAGATAGTTGTGAATAAGGTAGAATAAAGGAAATGAGTAGCTATGTGACACTCTAACTCCATCTCCTATGGTATCCTTGAGAACTGAGATTTTCATCAAGGGAGAAAAAGAGATCAAGATGTTAAAACAGAGGACACTGAATAAAAACCTTGTGGCCTTGAATCTCAACTGGGAGTATCAGTATGAACTTAAGATGTATTTTCTCTTTAAATATAAAATACACACACACAAAATTTCTTAGCTCTGTCCACTGAAAATTCTAGAAACAGTGACCAACCCAGTTGCAGTATACCCCTATATAATTTTGACTATAAAGACTATAGCTCTGGAATACTGATTTCAAATACTAATGTTAGTAGCTCTTTGGCAAATGGCTAATTCCTAGTCTATACAAGATGAGCCTGGTATAGCTTGAAACACTAGACAGTAAAGAATCTACCAATGACTTCTTACCATGGTCAGGACAAAAGACCATAGCAGCCAGTCTGGGACAACGTAAATATCAACAAGAACCATAATTGCAATGGGTTATAAAACTCAGCAATATGTTTAAATCTAGTAGTTCTTAATGATAAATAAAAACAAACAAACAATAGGGTAGATGTTGCATGACTTTAGTAAACCAATGCATTATTTTCTTTGTATTTCATTATTTTGAAAACTGGTAAATAAAAGGAGAAAAAAAATCTAGCTTTTATCCTTTCAAAAACCAAACAATATACACAAACAAACAAAAAAACCATACCACTGGGTAACCAAACACTGGATGAGGCAAAGTTTATTTATATAGAAGTATTCCAGTTGGTAAATGAGCAAGGAATGATAAAACTAAACTATCACTATCTAACAGCTCTTCAATGAATTAAGCATCAATAGCTATTAACATAATTTAAAGAAACAACCAGATATTATGTGCCACCTGATGGAAGACACTATATCACCTCAAGTCAGTTTCTGTGTCAAAGGGAGGGGAGAATCAAATTTAAATCTAAATCTGATCGACTACCAATTTATAGGAACTAAAAAGGACAAAAGAACACGTGAAACTACAGCAAAGGGACACAATTAGCAAAACCTAGACTGTGGGAAACTATAGTACAAATAATTTCTTCAACAAACTGCAAGGGAAAAAAAGAGAGAGGGAGGGGAATTTATAGATTAAAAGAACTATCAATCAAATGCAATGTGTGGACCTTATTTGCCAAGTTGAAACTGAATCTAATCAAGCCTTTAAAGTTAACTTCCATTTATGAGAAATAAGGGAAATAAAGGAAAAAGTTAACTGACATCACAAGGAAGGGAACTAACTAATCCAGAACTTTGGACTGGACAATAAAGTGACCAGGTTTCTAGAGTTAATGGCATGAGGATAAAAAAAGGAGGGGTACTCCTCTAAACTATGAGTTTAAGGACAAAATAATCAAATGTAACATATAGAATTTAATTAGATCCTGATTTGAAGAAACCAACTATAAATATACATTTGTGAGACAATCAGTAAAATCTGAAAAATTTTCAGGTATTAGATGAAACCAAGAAACTCCTAATTTTGTTAGGTGTGACAATGACTTCATGGCTATTTAAGAAAATATCTGCGTATTTTAGAGATGCATAATGAACTATGTAGAAATAAAATGACGTGATTGGATTTGGCTTAAAATAATTCAGAACAAAGAAAAAGAAGGAAAAAAGGGAAGATAGGAAATAAGTATGGCAGAATCTTGATAAATGCTGAGTAACAGGTATATACAGGGATTCACTGTACTATTCTTTAAACTTATATATGTTTTGAATTTTTCATAAAATTGAGAAATGAAAAAATTAACATTGCATGTTAAAATCTCCTTTCCCTGAACTTAAAGAAAAATGTATTTATATATATTTAGATAGTTATTGTTAAAGTATCTATCTGTCATTAGTTTCCTAACTCAACTTGTATAATGAATTCTAGTTTTAAAAGGCATTATATCCCTATAAATTAGAAGGTTTTCGTTTCTGCAAACCTTCTGTGTGCTTTTACAATTCCATGAAGAGATAAATGAATGGCATGACAAAAAGGAAAGATCACTTAGCAATAAATCATACCCAAAGCTATTGTAAATTCAGTTTACAGTCATTTCATATAAAAAAATCAGGGTCTGTTTGTTTTTTCCCTTTTCAGCAAATACGACTCTAAAGAATATTTGACAACACCACTGTCATTTGCTTGGTATTTATTTTACTTATATATTTTAAATAAGGCAGAAACCTCTTCTTTAGCCCAATGGTACTAATTGTTTTTGCTGTCTCTCTTCTCTCTCACAGTTTTCAACCAAACAACCATCCACAGACTACGCTCAAAAGACAGCCAAGGGCTTCCCTGGTGGCGCAGTGGTTGAGAGTCCGCCTGCCGATGCAGGGGACACGGGTTCGTGCCCTGGTCCGGGAAGATCCCACATGCCGTGGAGCGGCCGGGCCCGTGAGACATGGCCGCTGAGCCTGCGCGTACGGAGCCTGTGCTCCGCAACGGGAGAGGCCACGACAGTGAGAGGCCCGCGAACAGCAAAAAAAAAAAAAAAAAAACAGCCAAGTTATTTTACAGTACAGTGGCTAGACATCTCTAACCTCTCAAATTCTGTCTAGGAGGAACTACTGGGACTAATCTTTAATTCTAATAATCAGCAAACAAACATACAAAAAAAATAAAATAGAATAAAATCTGCCACTATACTCTTCCAGGCATCACATGTAGAAAAAATATCTATTCTTACTATTTAACATTTACAAAATGTCCACTGCATTCAAGAAAGCAAAACCTTTGACATTATATTCTTCTATTCCTCACATGCTTTTATGTTTACTTAAAATACGGAAGACAGTGCTTAAAAGGAAGCAAGAAACTCCATGCTGTAGTGCAAGTTCAATTATATTCACCAATTAATTAAATATTATTTCAGTAAATCAGCAATTTATCCTTGATGGACTGAACTGAACAATGAAGTGTGAGGCTGCCTTACTCAGTTTGAGTTTGGGAGAAGCCATGTCATCATCATCAGGCAGTGGGCCCAGCTCTTTCCTTTTATCCTTGAGTAACTTCTCCAGGATGTGCGCATCATTGTACACCTATATTTAATTACAAATATAATTAAAATTATTTTTTAAGAAGCTTTCTACTGAAGTATAATATACATCCATAAAGAAGTTTTAAAAACATAGGATAGTTGAGAAATAAAGCCTGAGATCACTACAGAGCAACAAAATCACACCTCCGTGGGGTGGGCCTCAGCCTCAACTGGTTTGTTGTTTAAAGTTTTCCAGGTGACTCTAATGTACACCCATGCAGGCTAAAGTTTGAGAACTACTGTACTAGAATCATTGCAAGTTTTTGCAGAAGTTCTGAAATATATTTACGTGTGTTGTTTCTCCATAAATCTCTCTTGCACTGGACCCTCAAGGTAGCCAGACTTAGCTCAATGGAAATTAAAAATTAAAAACATCTGATAGTTGGAGAGAAACATCTCAAACATTAGAAGGGATTTAATACCAGTGTGCGTTCACAGCCTGGAATCTGATTTGTGAAAAGCAACAATCCCTGCTGAGGCTCTCTCTCTATGAAGACTGGGCCAAAGGTGGTAACACAGAGCCAAGGACAAGGTTACGCATCCAACTGTTTTGCTCCCACAGCTGCCTCCTCCCACTCCCCCCACAAAGGCTCTCCTCCCTGACTGCCCCACAGCAGAGGGGCTGAGGGAATAACTGACCTCTCTTCTTTGGCAACCTCTCGTAAGGGTGGCTTTTTTCTTTATCAGTGGCAGACAAGTGGCACATTGGCCAATGACACTGAGGACAGTGTAAACTCCTATGACAGAGAGAACCATTTCTTTGATCACAAGCACCTTCAGTGCCTACTTCATTTTATATTGAAATGTAATAGTATAAGAAAGGAAATAAACAATTTGAAAATGTACTTTTATTTCTGGGAGATTTAAAGTAGATAAAGAAAACTCAGAAAAGATCTATGTACCCCAATACATGTTCACTGCAGCATTATTTACAATAGCCAAGATAAGGAAACAATCTAAGCATCCATCAGTGGATGAATGGATAAAGAAAATGTCACACGCACACAGGAATATTATTCAGCCATTAAAAAAAATGAAATCTTGCCATTTGAGACAACGTGGATGAATATTGAGGGCATTATGCTAAGTGAAATAAGTTAAGATGGAGAAAGACAAATACTGTATGATCTCACTTATATGGAATCTAAAAACAGCCCCCTCCAAAAAGAACCCCAAGCTCATAGATATGGAGAACAGATTGGTGGCTGCCTGAGGTGGGGGTGGGGGACGGGCAAAACGAATGAAGGAGATAAAAGGTGCAAGCTTCCAGTTATAAAATAAATAAGTCATAGGGATGTAATGTATGGTAACTATAGTTAATAATACTGTATTGCATATTTGAAAGTTGCTAAGAGAATAGATCTCAAAAGTTCTTATCACAAGAAAAAGAATTTGTAACTACATATGGTGATGGATGTTAACTAGACTTACTGCAGTGATCATTTTGCAGTATATAAATATCAAATCTCTATGTTGTACACTTGAAACACGTCACTTATACCTAATTTAAAAAATTAAGTAGGGCTTCCCTGGTGGCGCAGTGGTTGAGAGTCCGCCTGCCGATGCAGGGGACATGGGTTCGTGCCCCGGTCCGGGAAGATCCCACATGCCGCGGAGCGGCTGGGCCCGTGAGTCACGGCTGCTGAGCCTGCGTGTCCGGAGCCTGTGCTCCGCAGCGGGAGAGGCCACAACAGTGAGAGAGGCCCACGTACCGCAAAAAAAAAAAAAAAAAAAAAAAAATTAAGTAAAGGACATGAAATAGAAAAAAATATGAAAGGAAGAACTGAAAATCAAGATGCTTCATAACAAACTCAATTATTCAAAGGTGCATTACTGGGAATATCCTGATATTTATATAATTATACAATTTTCTAGACTATCCTTAGAGAAGTATGGCTACTGTGGATAGTAATAATAAAATTATGATGAAAGATTTTATTGTCCTTGGCTTTCATTTGAGTGTTTGAATACCAGGCACTGTGCTACATGCTCTGTAAATATTATCTCATTTAAATCCTATAATAACCCTGATGCAAGTACTGCTATTATCTCCACTTTACAGATGAGGCTCAGAAAAGATAAGTTACTTACACAGGGATTGGCAGAGCAGGATTCAAATTCAAATGTCAGATTACACTTGATGCTCTGGATCCATGGATGTGGAATCCATGGGATTTGCAGGGTTGACTGTCCTATGTCATTTTATATAAGAGACTTGAACATTTGTGGATTTTGGTATCCGCAGGGGTCCCGGAACCAACTCCCCACCCCTGATACTGAGGGACAACTGTACAGGGTATAAACTTTTAACCTTTACAGTGTCCTGCCTCCCATTTTAAATAATTAAGAAAAGACAAAATATTAAGCTAGTCACTGAGAAGGGCAACCTAAGTTAGGCCTCTAGACCTGGTCTCTCAAGATCAAAAGAAAAGTACCTACTCCAGGATTCCCACACATCCTCACCTGGGAGCCCTCCTCGTTGTAGTGCCTGGCATTCCGGAACATCAGCTTCATGTCTTCTATCATTCCCTCTTCCCCTGCATATTTGTCATTGCGGATGTTATGTTCAATTATTTTCAAGTCCATTGGCTCCAAGATGATTTTATAATAATCAGGATAGTCCTTTTTGGATGGTTTAACCATAAATAAATCACAAAGTCTTCTGCCTGAACCTGGCTCACGAGCTTCAAGAACAACATTGAACAAGATTTTCATTCGCTGCTTTCGAATGTTCTTTTTACTGTTGAGGGGGAAGGGAGAAAAGGGGGAAAATGAGAACAGGTTTAGTTTTCTTGATATAAGGATGAACACGAAATAAAACAAAGTAATCTTGTGGGCAGGTGCTTCATGATTATAATGTATTGATTATGTATGGCACAAACACAGTAAACATGCTGGAAGCTATAAGCAAATATTAGGAAATTTTTCAAAATAGTTAAAACATACTGACTCTGGCAGGAGCACCCCCCAAGAACACCAGGCAAACGTGTTTCGAATATTTATGAAATGCAATGCTTGAAAAAAGATCTTGTCTAATGTCAAAGAAAATGAAATTCTGTTATCAACTGAAATATATTTTTTAAGAACAGAGCAGAAGTGGAATAAAACTGCTGATTCCCTACTAACAGTTCTCCCTTAAACAAACAAACAAACACGAAGAGAAGTGTCCCATCTCCTATGACAACCACTCCTGAACACCTGCATATCCTGAGGGGATGATGTGAGAGGAAGAACTCTCTCAGTCCAGGACTTTAGCAAGTAAATAATAAAAGGGGAATGCAGGACAAAGCTCCAACATCACAGAGCTCCACATTTGAGCAGAGATTAGAACACAGATGACTTTAGCCTTCAAGAAGCCTCTAAAGAAAAATTTCAGAACCTGAATTTGGTATCACAGAATTTGGTAACTGGTCTAATAACTGAAATTTACTGCTTTAGGACTTGTAACACTTATAGTATCCTTTCTCCATTTGTATCATTCACTTCAAGAGAGTGATATGTAACTGGTTTCCATCCTCAAAGGCAAGCAAAACTTTTGTCATTAGGGTCAAACAATCTTCTCTGAACTAATCCAGTTTTGTTATTTTGTTTACATTTTTCCAGATCCTTATATTGCCTTTGAGACCGAGACCCACAGGCCCATTACTTTTAATCTGACTGCCAGAAAAAACTCAGAGCTAAACTTCATATTCTTTTATAACTGTATTAGCTTGGGTGGCTGGTATATTTACTTTATCCTTTTCCAATATGATGTTGAACCTTAATATATCCACACTTTTGAAAGTAACTTTGAAAGACAGCTACCATATTTCCCTATGTGATACTTTCTGGTTACTGTTTTCAATGTCACTTTGATTTTTAGATTCTTCTTTAAACCCCTCTATTCATCCTCTCTTCCTCCCTCAGACTAGTAACTATAAAGTTTGTTCACTCTTCCCTATTTTGAAAAAGGTGCATAAAATTAAATCCCAGACCTTGTAACTGGCACACTCATTCTTTTCTAATCAGCACCTGTGAAGATACTTCGATAAAATACATCTTAAGGGGGTTCAAAACCAAGGTTGTTTGTCATTATGCACTTAAGGGTGCCACACTTAAGGGGATGTCAATTCAGGTCACAGACACATAATAAATATACAGTTTTAGAAGTTTACAGGAGATGGGCCATAATTGGTTCTGTGCTAACAAAATCAGTATATTACAGCAATTTTCCAATAAATGAAAGTCAAGAGAAATGGGTGCTTTTTCTAATTTGCATGAAGATTATGAGCTAGTAGGGGCTTCGCTCTGAATCCCTGATTTTCCAGGACCACCACCTGACCCCTAAACCCAGCCTAAAACACTGAAATCAATGTCACTTTTTGCTTCTCTTAGTTTATCACTAAGTCCTAGAGGACCTCCATAGCGCTTCTAGATCTAATCTTTCAATTTTTCATGCCATGGTGTTAGTCCTAACCTTCATAGTTTGTGGCTGACCACTTTCTCAAATGTCCTTATCATTATTCTTCCTATGAAGCTATTATTTATTATGTATTTGTATTTGGATATACACACAAGATTCCTATTTATAGTTACAGCTAACACTTCTACCACATGCCAGGGACCGTGCTAAGCACTATCATTTAAACTTCAAACTCTGAGAATCAGGTACAATTATTATCCCAACTTTGCAGATATAAAAACAGAGGCTTAGAGACTCAAGTGAATACCTAAGGCCATAAAGTGACTAATCAGAACTGAGACTTGAATCAGCTGATAATCACCAGACTGCTTTTATCATGCAAGTGGATGATAAAAACTTAGCTCTTACCAAGGGCCTCTCTAATCAAAGTCAACCCTGCTCATAGGCTTCAAAGTCTCCCAGCATTTAATTTAACTCCCTGGCCCTAGACCTTCAGTGGTGCCTGCTGTGAAGCTAAGTAAACCCAAAGGTTCTTTCTTTTACAAGGCTTTCTATATTTCATCTTCAAGTCTTCAAGGACTTTTTTACTCACCTTTTTAAGGAGTTTCCCAGACTAGTAACATCTGACTAAAAACAAAATGAAATCTACCATGTCTTGATGCCAGCAGGAAATACTGCCAGAAAATAATCAGAGTGAGTACATTTAGTGAGTACTCACTGCATCCAGGCCCAGTTCCATGGGCTTTAAACACACTAAGCAATCAGGTCTTCACAGCAATCCTATGCAGGTAATGTCATCAACTCCTTTTTCAGATGAGGAAATTGAGATGAGGCTCAGAACACAGCTGATAAGAACAGCTGGGATTTGAACTTGGGCAGTAAGGCTCTAGAGCTCGGGGTTGTAACACTACTCCACCATGCCCCACATTTCCATTTCTTCTACTACTACCCAGAACCAGTGCCATATACTATGAATGATATAAAAGAAATACAATCCATTGTCTTTTCCTTAAATTTACTAAGAAAACTTTTCTTAAGGAAAATATTAGGAAGAAGATAATAATACAGTAATTTTGTAGAGTGGACTACATATGCTAGCAACATAAAGATAACTTTAAAACATCTAACTTTTAAGAAAAAGCATGATAGGGAAATCACATTTCCTAAAGCTATTTGGGCAATCACACAACACTTCCATACAATTATACAACTGTGTACCGTAAACAATTATTTTACTACAGAGATCACACATAAGTTCATTTGTTTTTAGCCTGCCTCTTTTCCTGGCCAATAAATTCCTGGAAGGTAGAAGTGATGACTGAACGTTCTCCTTTATGACCTGTGAGCAGAGTCTGGTGTTCTGCAAACAACTGACACTCCATGAATGCCAGATGGCAAAGGTGAAAATAAAAGCACCACACAATGATTACTAGGACCATAACATGGCAACTTATGGGCTGTTTTTAAAAATCATAAGTAACGTGCAAAAGAATGGATGCTTTTAAAGAAATAAAACATGGACAAGATCAGAGATTGAAGAATGTATTTATGCTCAAGAAGCAGTAACCCAATGCATAGGTGCCAACATAGACTGACATCACTTGGATTGTCAACACTGATTATGATCCCTCCACCATCCCCCAATCTGTAAAAGACAATCAGCACCCGCCAGCCCCTGGACACTGGCAATGCTACCATATTCTCAGCCTCTCTACCTCTGCTGCAGAAGTACAGCCACAATGACTGCTGTGGGGGCTTACTGCCCCTGGCAAAGCTGGCAACAAATTACAGCTCCTGAATATACCTAGGCTAATTCTCATTTTACTAACTACACTTCTAAACTGTACTGCTTTCTTTACTCATAAAATAAACTGGCATCCAAATAAAAACCATTATTCACATGCTTAAGGCTGCACTTTTCACCTAATCAGTACTGACCATGCCATAAAAGTTACACTTTAAAAAATATGTTTATGCATAAAAAAGGACTGCACACCTGGATAGCCTCCTGAGACCCAACATCTCACTGTCAAGAGTGTTCCTGGGAAAGCAGAAACAAACATTACATGTGAAGAGAAACAAAACAAGCAACATTGGAGGTCATGTACAAACCAAATATGGTTGAGAAAAAAGAGGATTATTCAATCCAAAGGATAAAAGGTTTTAAGAATACTTGGAACATTTCAACATGGAAGATAGTAGGTGGATTTTTGGGTAGAGGGTTTGGGGAGAAGAATACATTCCCAGAATGAAGAGAACATACCCGCAGTAATTTTTCTCACAATCTTTGATATGAAAAAAAATAAGGCAAAGACAGAATCATACACAATACTTAGGAGTCAAGTCAAGTGGTACTTGAAAACTTGGCCCTGACTTCTCTGGATAAGCTTAACTTAACCTACTAGGCTGTCATGTTTGCCTGAATTCTGGAGAAGTCTGTTTCTTATTACCAAAACCTTTTAACATAACTACCTTCTAAAAGGCTGGTTATGTTATTTCCTTTGTCACAGTCCAAAGTATAGGACTTGCTTCTGTCAACCTCTTAATGTGTGCTCATGCCTGTATTTCAAACCCAGATATGTTATTTTATTGCTTTAGCTATGATTTATATTTGTTCTTCTCTTACTTGTATTTTTCACTTCATTAAACAAAACACTTCCTAAGAAACCTGTGCACAAAAAGACTTTTGGTCTAAAGTAGGATTTTATTATTTCAAGAACATAATGCTTTTCTTTTTATGGGAGGTTTTAGAATAATAACTTTCATTTAATCTATTTGGGTTGTCCCACAAAGTACAAGCCACAGATATTTTTTTAAGGCTCTGGCCTGGGCTAATGCGTCCTTGGAACTGTTTTCTTAACACTCAACTAGTTTAAGATCTCTCTTTTCATTCAGTGTTGGCACTAACTGTACCATCACTTTTGCCTCCATTACCTTCTTTTGCCTGAGAAGTTTTTATCTTTGATTGGTGACTGATCTGGAAAACACAGGTGATGCTGTAGTAGTTATATAATTACACTCAAAGATGTTCTTGATTTGATGCCTCTGATCTGGTTTCACATTTTTCCTCCGTTGTCCCTGGTATAACAAGGAATTAAGAACTTGGAAGGATGAAATTCATAGGCCAGTAATGGAGGAGACTCACATCTCAGGGCACACCAATCAATTTAGTTACCTTGGTATAGCACAGCAAAGTTATTTTCAAAGCTAGAAAAAATTTCCCAAATGCTATTAATAGGGAAAGACAAGACAGCTTGTCTTTTCTAAACCACCTTTTAAAATCCTCAGGTCTCAGTGGATCTACTAATACATGAACAGAACTGTATTAATAGTTACTAATGATTTCTTCACTCAATTTTGAATCTGTCAAGCCCTGCTATTAGTGATGGACCTTATTCCTTGTTTAAGGTATCCTCCCTGCTGTTACAAAGATGGTGAGACAGTTAAGGCTGAAGAAGAATATGGTGTTCCACAAAGATCAGGCCAGAGAAACTCCATGTGGGAGGCACAGACAAAAGAGATGGTCTTGCATGATTCTTTACAGGAGTCCAGCTTCAGAATCTCACAGTAAGGCCCCCCTCCATAAAACCCATGAGAAAAAGGAAGGGTTAGGGAAGTTGACAGAAAGGTTAGAAAGAAAAGAAAACCAAATATCTAGCTTAACCTTTCATGAACTACAAGAAGTTATGACTTGGTATTTTACAATCTGACATCCTTAAAATGGCAAATAAAGATCAGATTAACAAGGAAAAAGAAACGGGTAAGAATAATGACTTACTTCACTACAGTGGTAGTACTGATTTTTTTTTTTTTTTTGTAATTTACCATGTAGAAATTACCTAAATTAGATTTAAGGAGCATTCTTAAATGCCACAAAATAACCTGGACAGCAAAAAGAATAACATGTTTTGCCAAGCTATATAAGTAGTTATTTTTATCTATGTTATCTAAAGCCAATATAGTACAAAAAAAGCACTAATCATACAATTTACAAATGAATTTTTAAATGTTATAAAATAGTTAAAGCTTATAAGATAATTCATACTTGACAGCTTAAAGAAACATTTTTCTGCACTTAAATCTAAAACAAAATAAAAAGAAACTGAGAAGGTGTCTCCAGCTATAAGAAGAGTATCTACCTTTTTCTTTTGGCACTACCAGTATCAGAGGTTGCTGAAGAAATCATGCTGTCTCCATCCTCAATGTCATCTCTCCTGGCAAGCTCCTTCTTCTTTGCCTAAAACAGAGCAGACCCTGGGAGTCAAGCTCACTCTGCCGAACACTTCTAGAATATATAAATATTAAAAGACCCATGGCCTCAGATGTGCTCCAAGGTGTGCTCTCAGAAAGGATTCAATAAACTCATGGACACTGTACATTGATTAATCAGCCTTAAGATGTCCCTTCTCCTAGGACCAACCCTACCATAACAGAAACAGTCTAGAACCAAAGAAATAAAACCTAAATGACAGAATATCATCTGTGATTAGAGGGAAACTTCCGGACAACCCTAAAATTACTCCCCAGGGACAAATCCCTGCTTCTTCCACTCAGAAAGCTAAACCAGTCTAAACTATTATTTCTACTCTACATGGTCCTGAAAACTCTTAAAAACATATTCAGCAGTACTTGTGGCTGAAATGAATGATGTGATATTGCTGGAGGGAAATCACGTATCTTAAAAAAACACACTCAAAATGTGTTAAATTATTTCAATTATACATACAACAACTTAGCAAAACCAAGAAATCATACCTGCATGACTTGTTGCAGTTTTAGAACTCGCTTGTAGATGGCTGAGTTGGGAACATTATAGCGTTTGGCATTTTCAAACATTAAATTCAGATCACACTCCAAATGATCTAAAGTTTCATATTCTTGATTCTTTAGCTTTGTTCTGTGAAAGACAAACACATGGCTAGAATCTTCCATTATGAAAATTATGAAACACACTTCCTGAAAGTCCAGTGCAAAAATCCTGACAAGCACTACAAGGTACCTTTATCAGTGATACTGATTAGAGGCCTAAAAGTGACAATTTCAAAATACAGAGTGAAGAGGCAAAAGCACCGTTTAGACAATATGACAATTTAACTGAAAATCCAAAAGAATAAAACATTACAAGAAGTAATAAGAGAACCTAGTAAGGTGGTCACTTACAAAGCAAACATATTAGCAAAAATCCTAAGAGAAAAATCCTGTTAGTGGCTAACATGCAAACCCTAGGAAGAGATAAAAATCAGGGAGGTTTTAAGCTACCTTAATGAAGAATCATGGTAATCTACACATTTTAGAAAATAAGAGGCCATTCCACTTGATGAGGGTTAAAGAAAAGAGAAAGTACTGGCAACTCCATGAAGGAGCGTTTAGAATAATACACATTTAACCTCCAGGCGAGCTGCATATGGGCAATGAAGAGCGGTCCTTTTTGTTTTTTGGCTGCGCTGTGCAGCTTGCGGGATCTTAGTTCCCCAACCAGGGATTGAACCCGGTCCCGGCAGTGAAAGCGCTGAGTCCTAACCACTGGACCGCCGAGGAATTCCCTGAAGAGCAGTCTTAAGATGATAAATGAGAGGCAGATATGTCAGAGTCCCTTCACTCCTCCTCCTCCAATACAAACATTTGTAATTAATTACGATAGCTTAATATTGAGGTTTTTACTTACCCTAAGTCTTAAGAATTCCAATAGCTGTCTTAGACACTAAGGCTATTACTAACACCAACTCTCATAAAGTCGCTATACAAAGTAAGGCTTATGTTAGAAAAGTCTAACTTGGAAGAAGGCTGCAGGCAGGTGATTGAGCTGGCTGAGGATTTGCCTTCTTTTGAACTAATCTACTTAATTAGACTGAATTTTAAAAGACTGAGGGAGAAAAGAAACTAAGGACAAAAATCAATTAAAAAGGAACCTCAACATCTACAAGACTGTCACCATCCTTTCCAAGGCAAAGAGTACAAAAAACAAATTTCTAGCCCATTTTCTTAATGAAAGGCAGCCTTAATTTCCATGTTATTGTTCATTTTTATTTTATTTTTTGGCCATGCGACACGGCATGAGGGATCTTTAGTTCCCCAACCAGGGATCGAACCTGTGCCCCTGCAATGGAAGTGCCAACTCTTAATCGCCAACTCTTAATCACTGGACCGCCAGGGAAGTCCCTCCATGTTATTTTTAAGAAGGCCAAATAAACTAATTTTCTATAACCTACTCGTGTCCAAAACCTCCAAAGTTTGGATTAAATAAAAACACCATAAACTTTACTGATCAAATAAGGAAAACAGACGTTACAAATGCAAAACCATAAAACATACGTTAGGCAACCTTATTCCTAGAATCCAGCAAGTACAAGGATTTTAATTCCTACTGTATGGAAAGCTAGTTATCTGCCATGAAAACATCATTTAAACACCAGCTTACTCTGACCTTGCCCATGTAAGGTAATTTTACTTGTGTCTTGCCTCTATCTGGGTATACTACAAAACCTAACCCACATTGTAAGAGTCACAAAACAACATATTTTATAACATTATTTATTTCCTACTATTGTTAATGATATTGTGGTGGTTCAAGCATTTTGTCTGGCTGAATTCCCAATGATCATTTTAACATTTTCTAAACAGAAAAGGGAAACCATGATGAACCATCTCTCAGGTATTGTTTCAGCTAATGAGTTCTCTAAGAGCTGACAATGCTTACTCTGGAGATTTAACTACAGACACAAAATTTAAATGCAAATAAACTGTTGTAATTAAAATATTAATAAAAGGTATAAGAAGAGAAATTCTTGCACAGTTATAAGAAAACGAACAGTTAAATTCTGAACTGCATGACTTTTTTTTTTTTTTTGTGGTACGCGGGCCTCTTACTGTTGTGGCCTCTCCCGTTGCGGAGCACAGGCTCCGGACGCGCAGGCTCAGCGGCCATGGCTCGCGGGCCTAGCCGCTCCGTGGCATGTGGGATCTTCCTGGACCGGGGCACGAACCCGTGTCCCCTGCATCGGCAGGCGGACTCTCAACCACTGCGCCATCAGGGAAGCCCTGCATGACTTTTTATAATTCATAATCTGACACAAAAATGCCTAGCTGGGATATCTTTTATTTGCCTCTTGACTCTACTGCAGTACAAAGAACATCATTTGTAGTTAATCAAATTCATTTCTCATTTTTATATAGGAGTGATAGTTAAGCACACTTTAGACATGTGAAAAACATTTTTACCTTTATTATCTTTATCCATTTTAGAAAGGAAGATACATGTGCAGGCTCAATCACAAGAAAATAGATTTATACTGAGTAATGTAGAAGATATCTTACCTGATCTGTTGTAGTGATATGGGCATTTTAATTTGCTGATAATAATCAGGGTATTTTTTCTTTGAAGGCAAATGGAAAAAAGGTTCAGCTATTAGCTGCCCTTGGTTATTCCGACAGCTCCTAACTGTGTCGTAAAGCTGATAAAAAGGATTTGAAACATCCATAAATGAAGTAATGCTCTCTGCTTCCGACTCTCCTTCTTCATAACGTGCAGCTACAAAGACATAAAAGATATTTATAAGGGACAGCAGAAACTAACACAACACTGTAAAGCAATTATACTCCAATAAAGATGCTAAAAAAAAAGATGTTTATAAGGGGAAGAAACAAACATTTTTTTAAGCTCGTTTAACAACCTTCCAGATTATGCTATATGTATGTTTGAGAATACTGTTTTGTATGTTTGAGAATACTTGATTTAAAAGAATAGTCTCTAGGCTTCATAAAGATGCTGTTAGTAATGCTTAGTAAAATTGTTATGTTTACTCAGAGAAACGTTACACAGAAATAGAATAGAATGTTACATGGTAAAAGTTATACCATCTTTAAAAGATTACAAAATAGTTTCTCTGCCATCTTCTGAGACTCCTTACTTATGTGTGCTTGGACAAGAAAAGGAGCAAGTAGCCATTCTCAGATCTCGGAACTAAAGTGACAGCATGTAGCTTAGGATAGTATAAATGTAGACGGGACTGATACTGACACATGTGATTTAGCTTTAAGTCTCTTTGACTTTGCCCCACTGATCTATAGCATCCCTTAGGAATGATGTTTTCCTTTATTGAGAAAATTTTCAGGTAGAAGCTAATCATAAGAACATCAAAACAAAACATGTAATCACTTCTACAGAAATACAAAATATATTGCTTATTTCTCTGAACTCTTAAACAGTATATAACGACCTGATTAAAATGGTTTCTTAAGGGATCAGGATAACCAAAATCACTATGTGTTCCCATGTTAAGTATGATAATCACTTATTAAGTACTTAGTTATTTATTAAGAGCTTGATAAGCACCACCCTCAGGAAATCCTAACATCACCACACAGAACAGGTATTGTCATTTCTTTTCCAAATGAGAAAACTGGGTATGAGGAGCTGATGACTGGCCAAAGTCAGCTAGCCTGCAGAGCAGTTGAGAAGGGATTTGGATTTAGTCATGGAGCTAGAAGGAAAGACAGAATTTGAAACTATGTAGTCTTTTCTGACTCCATTACCTCGAATCTTTTCATAAAGCTCTTGCACATCTTTTATTGAATTTAAACCTAGGTATATGTTTTATTGCTACTATAAACTGTATCTTATTAAAAAATTACATTTTCTTTTTATGACTGATTCCGGAAATGAAGATTTTTTTTTTTCTCTCTTTTTTTTTGTGGCTGTGCTGGGTCTTCGTTGCTGCACGCAGGCTTTTCTCTAGTAACGGCGAGCTGGAGCTACTCTTCATCACGATGCGCGGGCTTCTCATTGCAGTGGCTTCTCTTGTGGAGCAGGGCTCTAGGCGCGCGAGCTTCAGTTGCAGCACGCGGGTTCAGTAGCTGCGGCACGCGGGCCCCAGAGCACGTGGGCTTCAGTAGCTGTGGCGTGCAGGCTTAGTAGTTGTGTCGTGTGGGCTCTAGAGCACGCGGGCTAGGTAGTTGTGGTGCGCGGGCTCAGTAGTTGTGGCGCACAGGCTTGGTTGCCCTGCAGCATGTGGGATCTTCCTGGACGAGGGATTGAACCTGTGTCTCCTACATTGGGAGACGGATTCTTAACCTCTGGACCACCAGGGAAGTCCGAAGTAGATTTCTGTATAATAATCTTACATTAGCATTTTACTATTCTTATTAATTCTAATAATTCATCTGTAGTATTTTTTTAATTTTTATTTATTTATTATTTTTGGCTGTGCTGGGTCTTCGTTTCTGTGCGAGGGCTTTCTCTAGTTGTGGCGAGCGGGGGCCACTCTTCATCGCGGTGTGCGGGCCTCTCACTGTTGCGGCCTCTCTTGTTGTGGAGCACAGGCTCCAGACGCGCAGGCTCAGTAGTTGTGGCTCACGGGTCTAGTTGCTCTGTGGCATGTGGGATCTTCCCAGACCAGGGCTCGAACCCGTGTCCCCTGCATTGGCAGGCAGATTCTCAACCACTGCGCCACCAGGGAAGCCCCGTCTGTAGTTTTTTAACTAGAAAACTCAAAAAATAATCTATCAATTGCAATCCTTATAAATCCTTCTTTTCTGTTCCTTATAACTTCAGTTATCAGTGTATGCTGGCTAGTACTTTGACCAAGAGGTAACAACATTCTTAACTTTGTTTCTTATGGTAGGGGGACTGCTACAAATACTTCTCCAATGAAAATGGAGATGCCCTGTATCAAGTTAGTAAAGATCCCCTTCTATTCTTAGTTTGCTAAGCTTTTATCATGAATGGGAACTGAAGCATTAATCAAATGCACTTGCTAAGCCAATAGTACGGTTTTGCTCCTTTAATCTACCAATGTAGTGAATAATACTTTTTTCTAATGTTGAACTAACCCAGTATTCCTGGAATAAACCCAATTGTGTTATCATGTATTATCTTTCATATATACTGCTAGATACAGTGTGTTTATATTTTGTTTAGTTTTGGTTTTATATCAGATTCAAAGAATGAATTGGGAGGGGCTTCCCTGGTGGCGCAGTGGTTGAGAGTCCGCCTGCCGATGCAGGGGACACGGGTTCGTGCCCCGGTCCGGGAAGATTCCACATGCCGCAGAGTAGCTGGGCCTGTGAGCCATGGCCGCTGAGCCTGCACGTCCAGAGCCTGTGCTCCGCAACGGGAGAGGCCACAACAGTGAGAGGCCCGCGTACCGCAAAAAAAAAAAAAGAATGAATTGGGGAGCTCTTTTTTATTCACTGCTGGGGTTTATATATAATTCTGTTCCTTGAATGTTTGGCCTGGTGTTTTCTATGCAGGAATATTTGTAAGTAGTAATTTAATTTCTTTAATGGTGATATAACTAATCAGCCTTTTTATTCTTGAATCAGTTTTTAGGCATTTATCATTTTCTAGGAATTTATCCATTTCATCTAAATTTTCAAATTAGTTTGCATTATGCTGTTCTTATATTCTTTTTTTATTCTCTGTATGCTCCCCCTTTCCCCTAATATTTTTTGTTTGTGCCTTCTGTTTCTTTCTTGATAATCTCACTACAGATTTACCTATTTTATTAACTGCTGTAACAGAAAAACTTGGACTTTATTGATCTTTTCCATTATAGATTTCCTTTCTAATGAATTAACTTCTGCTCTTTATCTTCTTTTTTCTAACATCTCTGCTCTTCTTATTTACTTATGTTGGATGCTTATTAGTTCACTGACTTTCAACTGCTTTTCTTTCTAAACAGAAGCAGTCAGACCTGTAAATTTCCTTCTGAAGTATCACTGTAACTGCATTTCCACTGTTTTGATACGTATTATTTTCATTGTTATTGTTCAGTTTCAAGTAATTAAACTTCTATTATAATTACTCCTTTTAAAAATTGTATCTTTGGGACTTCCCTGGTGGTCCAGTCGGTAAGACTCTGTGCTTCCAATGCAGGGGCCCGGGTTCGACCCCTGGTCAGGGAACTAGCATGCATGCAGGCCACAACTAAGAGCCTGCATCCCACAATTAAGAGCCTGCATGCTGTAGCGAAAATCCGTGTGCTGCAACTAAGACCCAGAACAGCCAAAATAAATAAATACCTATTAAAAAAAATTAATATCTTTTCATTATTAGTTGCTATCATAGCTGCATTGTGCTCAGAAACATGGTCTGTATAATACCTGATCTTTCAAATCTGGTGAAATTTGTTTCATGGCTAAGTACATGGTCAATTTTTGTAATATTCCACGTGAACCAGGGAAGAACATGTATTCTCTAATTGTAGAATACTTGTCTGTTATAACCATCTTGTTGTGGTAGGCTGAATGATAGGTCCCCACATACAACCATGTCCTAATCCACAGAACCTGTGAATATTACCTTATATGGCAAAAGAAACTTTGCAGATATGATTGAGAGGAATTTTGAGTGTGGGAGATTATCCTGGATTAATCTCTGGGCACTAAACATAATCACAAGGGTCTTTACGAAAGGCAGGCAAGAAGGTCAAAGGAGGAAGGAGACGGGGTGACAGATGCAGACTGGAGTACTGCGTCCTGAATGGAGAGGAAAGGGCCGTGGAATACAGGTAGCTCTAGAAACTGGAAAAGGCAAGGAAGTGTATTATCCCCTAAAGCCTCCAGAAGGAACACTAGCCTGCCAACAACCTGATTTTAGACTTCTGACATCCAGAACTGAAGAGAATAAATTTGTGTGGTCTTAAGCCAGTTAAGTTTGTGGTAATTTGTTTTGTTTTAGCAGCAATAGGGAACAAATACACTTGTGAGGAAGTGTATTCATGTCTTCTGTCTTCACTGTTTTGGCTGTTTATCTAGTAATTGAGAGAAGCAGGCTCCCACTCTAAGGGCAATGTTTTCACTTTCTCCAAGAAGTTCTATCTGTTTGTTTCATGTATTTTGAGCCCTTTTATAATTTATCTTCCTCATACAATAAACCTTCTATCATTATGAGGTGAATCCATTTTATCTTTGAAAATGCATTGTTTGAAAGTCCCTTTTAAGAGAAATCAACATAACTACCCTTTGGTTATTATTTGCCAGGTATATCTCTTTCCATCCTTTGACATTCAACTTTCCAGTACACAGTTTTATATTGAAGATATATCTCTTGTAACTAGCATATAACCTGATTTTTTAAATATACAATCTGGAACTGTCTTAACTGGAAAATTTAGGCCACTAACACTGATTTCTGATATAATTTTTGGAGTTGTTTCTCTCTATTTATCCCACTTTTTCTATGTTTCCTTTTGCCTTCTTGCCTTATTTTGTGCTGGTGGGAGAAGACTGTAAGCTTTATCTGTTTTTTCTTTTTCTATTGCTCACTTCATTCCTCTTCTTATAGTGACTGTGGATGGGTGCTCTTCTCCACCTCCTTCTCCACCCGCTTAGGGACATGCAGTGTGGTTTGCCTCTAAAACAAATCACCTCAAGAGGTCTGGCCACACTTTGAATTCTTATGCCTTCTTTCCATCAGCTCTTTCTTGTTGCTCCAAGATCATGAGTTATCCTTTCTTTGCTATTTTCACTGTACCTCCCCCTAAGTTGTTTCCAGGAGCAGGAAGTAGAAAACCAAATACATTAAAACCTCAACTAAATTAAGGATAAACAGGTTCTGAATAACAGCCTGAAGAATCTACTACATACAAAGTTGGTTGGCATCTACTTTGTTTTCTTAATACCTGAGGTTACTAAATTAAGAATCCTCTTGTGACAAAGGTACTATTAGAAAAAAAAAACAATAAATGCTTTTTAAGAATTTTGGAAGTGGTATAGTCTTCCTTCTATTTGTTATACTACTATAAGGTTAATGAAGTAACCAAATGTTAGAAGGAAACCTAAACATAACATGTGTGTCACTTTTACAGTTAGCACAAAACAAAGATAATGAAGAGATAAATTTTCTTTCAATTTTTGATAAGGCCCGATTTAAGTTAAAAAAATTTTAGTTCTGTAGATGAGTGTCAAAATATTAAATTCATACTCCAGCAGTCTAGAGTAATTATGAAATTCTATAGCCTGGGGACTTCCCTGGTGGCACAGTGGTTAAGAATCCGCCTGCCAATGCAGGGGACACGAGTTCGAGCCCTGGTCCAGGAAGATCTCACATGCCGTGGAGCAACTAAGCCTGTGCGCCACAACTACTGAGGCTACACTCTACAGCCTGCGAGCCACAACTACTGAGCCCCCACACGCCTAGAGCCCGTGCTCCACAAGAGAAGCCACCACAATGAGAAGTCCGAGCACTGCAACGAAGAGTAGCCCCCACTCGCCACAACTAGAGAAAGCCCACACGCAGCAACAAAGACCCAACGCAGCCAAAAATAAATAATTAAAAAAAAAGGAAATTCCATAGACTTAGTAGAAAATAAGACATAGCTAGAAAAATCTCTTGTGTCACACCTGATTATAAAATCAAGAGTAATTTCATAAAATGAATTGCATATCTACATATAAAAAATATTTACAGTAAAATAAAAAAATATTATATCACGCTTAGGAGAAAGACAATGAAATCAAATATACCTCTACAGCTGTTCTTTATTACTATCTTACAAACTGTGTACTTCTACACGGATTCCTAGCGCCCAATGCCCTTTGTTTCACTTGTTTAAATGAGAATTCTGCTCTGATCATAATTTACAGCTATCTTTAAGTCATAAGCTCTAGGTGAGAAAAAATTATAGTCTACTGAAAATATAAGCCTGGAAATCTAAGATGATGTGAATGTCTCCCTGGGATTTCCTGATGGTGTCACTAGCACTCACTATCATCATAGGTTTGAAACCAGAATCTGCTAAGGCTATCAAACTAATTGATTTTGCACAAATATTTATTTACTTTGATACATGCTTTAACACGAAATAAAGTAGTAATAAGCTCTCGATAAGTCTGCCAACCAAGAGTGCAATTAAAATGTAACAAAACAGGTATGTACTCCAAAAACAGACAAACTCCCGGCCAGACCAAAATAACTATAATTTTCCTTAACCAGAAGGATCCACTGAGACGCCACTTAACTAGTCACAACTTAATGCCTACCAGCTAAAGCAGCATCCTCTTCACTTTCTGAGCCATACTGAAGTGCCATGGTAATTGCTGATAAACGACCCCCTTGGACTGCTCGTTTATTACTACAAAGAAAAACAAGCAATTAGAAGGCAGGGAAAGATGTTATAATAATTTGGCTACTTTATAGGAAGTAGGGACTGTTAACAAGGCATTCACATCAAAGAAAGAGTTTCTATTCAACTGCCTCCTCAATTTACTTTGTACTTTTTATATTCCCCACAATCAATCTTAACCAAGATGACTAATTTTTTTCTCTTAGAAAAGAGGGAGTGGTGGTAGAAAGCCTAAAGCAGGCTACTTGCAATTTGTTTTTTACTTAAATGCAGCACTACTCCTTTTTTAATGAAAAATAAAGATTCATTCATAATTGCTGGTTAATTCTAAATATGCTCAGATTTTACAATGAAAACAAATTCTATTATGAACACAAAATCTTTCAGCATTTTACCTCACGTTTTACTGGTAATATTAAACTCTACCTGACAAACAACTTCTGCTTAAGTGTTTTCTCAGAGGTGAGGTCAGGCCTACTATACCTTTTAAGTAAGATATCTGACAACAAATTCTCATAATAACCCAACTACACCCAAAAATATTACTTCAAGATAGTCATCAAGAAAATGCTAGCATGCTTATCCTCATAAACATGGGTCAGCTCTCAGACTAAACACACTCTCTCTCACCGGTAGTACTTGTTAGTGGGATTTCTCTCTTCACCAAGGCTGCCTTTACTGTGCGAAGGACCTGTCAGTCTGGCTGCAGCCAAATTTGATGGAGTCCTATCCAGAGACAAGGTTAAAAAAACTCAGAAAACTGACAGCTGAAATCAGAATGCTGAATAACAAAAAGGAAACAACCATTTTCTTTTTCTTTTCTTAAAAAGAAACACTCAGGGACTTCCCTGGTGGTCCAGTGGTTAATACTTCACGCTTCCACTGCAGGGACCCTGGGTTCCATCCCTGGTCAGGGAACTAAGATCCCACATGCCACACGGCGTGGCAGAAAAAACAAACAAAACAACACAAATATTTCTGAGTCTCTACTGTGCAGGAGGCTTTGCTCCAAAATTTGGGACTCTGTGGAAAAGGATAAACCAGGGCTGATCCCAGACAGCTTATGGTCACCACAGTGACCATAGGATTTAGTAACACAGCAAATGTCTGGGTCAGAAGAAAGCTTCAAAAGTAGCCAATCAATCTTTCCATTTCAGGTAGGAGGAAATGGAATCCCAGAAGTAAAAGACTTGTTCAAAGTCACAGTCCTAGCACAAGGTAAGCTAGGGTGAGACTTCAGATCTCCTGATACCTGGCTAAATATTCTTACTGCAAATATAAATATATACTACTATACATCATATACAAATGTAATATTACAGGCATACATTGTTTTATCTCGCTTTGCTTTATTAAACTTCGCAGATACTGCATTTTTTACAAATTAAAGGTTGGTGGCAACTCTGAATCAAGCAAGTCTTTCGGCACCATTTTTACAACAGCATTTGCTCACTTCACATCTCTGTGTCACATTTTGGTAATTCTTGCAATATCTCAAACCTTTCCATTATTATTATATTTGTTGTGGTGATCTGTGATCAGTGATCTCTGTTGTTATTATTGTATTATTTATAATTATTTGTAATTATACCATGAACCACACCCATATGAGACAGCAAACTTAATAAACGTTGTGTGTGTTCTGACTGCTCCACCGACCAGCTATTCCCTCGTCTTTCTCCCTCTCCTCAGGCCTCCCTATTTCCTGGGACACAACAATGCTGAAATTAGGCCAATTAATAACCCTACACTGGCCTCTAAGCATTCAAGGGAAAGGAAGAGTTGCATGTTTCTCGGTTTCAATCAAAAGCTACAAATGATTAAGCTCAGTGAGGAAGGCATGCTGAAAGTTGAGACAGGCTGGAAACTAGGCCTCTTGTACCAGTTAGCCAAGTTACGAAAGCAAAGGAAAAGTTCTTGAAGGAAATTGAAAGTGCTACTCCAGTGAACACAGGAATGATAACACAGTAAAACAGCCTTATTGCTGATATGAAGAAACAGTTAGATAGAAGGTCAAACCATCTACGACATTCCCTTAAGCCAATGCCTAATCCAGAGCAAGGCCCTAACTCTCTTCAATTTTATGAAGGCTGAGAGAGGTGAGGAAGCTGCAGAATCAAAGTCTGAAGCTAGTAGAGTTTGGTTCATGAGGTTTAAGGAAAGAAGTCATCTCTATAAAAGTGCAAGGTGAAGCAGCAAGTACTGATATAGAAGCTGCAGCAAGTTATCCAGAAGATTTAGCTAAGATTATTAATAAAAGTAGCTATAACTAAACAACAGATTTTCAGTGTAGACGAAACATACTTATCATGGAAGAAGATGCCATCCAAGGCTTTCACACCTAGAGAGGAGAAGTCAATGTCTGGTTTCAAAGTTTCAAAGGACAGGCTGACTCTCTTGTTAGGGCTAATGTAGCTGATGACTTTAAGCTGAAGCCAGTGCTCATTTACTATTCTGAAAAATCCTAGGGCCCTTAAGAATTATGCTAAATCTACTCTGCCTATGCTCAACAAATGGAACAACAAAGCCTGGATGACAGCACATCTGTTTACAACATGGTTTACTGAATATTTTAAGCCTGCTGTTGAGACCTACTGCTCAGAAAGAAAGACCTGGAAAATAGTACTGCTCACTGAAAATGTACCCGGTCACCCAAGAGCTCTAATGGAGATACACAAGATTTGTGTTGTTTTCATGTCTGCTGACGCAACATCCATTCTGTAGCTTGGGGACCAAGGAGTAATTTCAACTTTCAAGTCTTATTATTTAAGAAATACATTTCGTAAGGCTACAGCTGCCACAGACAGTGATTCCTCTGATGGATCTGGGCGAATTCAATTGAAAACTTTCTGGAAAGGATTCATTTATTCCAGATGCCATTAAGTACATCTGTGATTCATGGAAAGAACATGAACATTAACAGAAGTTTAGAAGAAGTGAGTTCCAACCCTCATGGGTGACTTTGAGGGGTTTAAGACTTTAAACTACAGATGGGGTGGAAACAGCAAGAGAACTAGAATTAGAAATAGAGCCTGAAGATGTGACTGAACTGCTACAATCTCATGATAAAACTTCAACAGTTGAGGACATTGCTTCGTATGGATGAGTAGAGAAAGTAGTTTCTTTAGACGGAATCTACTCCTGGTGAAGATGCTATGAAGATTGTTGAAACAACAACAAAGGATTTAGAATATTACATAAACTTAGCTGATAAAGCAGCGTCAGGATTTGAGAGGACTGACTCCAATTCTTAAAGAAGTTCTGTGGGTAAAACGCCATCAAACAGCATCGCATGCTACAGAGAAATCATTAGTGAAAAGAAGAGAGAACTGATGGGGCAAACGACACGCTGTCTTGTTTTAGGAAACCGCCACAGCCACCCCAGCCTTCAGCAACCACTACCCTGACCAGCCAGCAGCATTAACAGAGGCAACACCCTCCACCAGCACAAAGATTACAACTTGCTGAAGGCTCAGATGATGGTTAGCATTTTTAAGCAATAAAGTGTTTTTAAATTAAGGCATATACACTGGTTTTTTAGACCTAATGCTACTGCACATTTAACTACAGTATACTGTGCATATAACTTTTTTTTTTTTTGCATATAACTTTTATATGCACTGGGAAACCAAAAAATTGTGTGACTAACTTTAGTGTGATATTCATTTTAATTGCAGTAGTCTGGAAAAGAACCTGCAGTATCTCCAAGGTATGCCTGTACATATATTTATATAGTACACGTTATATCTTTAATATACATTACACACAATATGATATACAATATATATGTATTTGTATAAGGCAATAGAAGTATATAGCAGTGTTACGTCTTAAAAATTGTTTCTTTTTAAATAAAGCCCTTCAGCTGCAATGAAGGGACTGGGTAAGAGTTAACACTACTCTCTTTAGAATCACATTATCAACTGTAAATGTCATCTTGAAATGCAACATGCATCTTACTTTCCACTATACTGAGAAAATTTGGCAAATAATAAAGGTACAAGGATTTTAGACATTTTTTTAACCTACCTCATCCGAAGGCTTGACTTAGTCATTTCATGATGTTCAATTTCTGCCTTTTTCATATAAAATATTTTCTTAATAGAATTTGCATCCTGTTAAGATAAAATTACTTGGCTTAGAAAAAGTATAGAGAAAACGGGCAGTTTAAAATGCCCGCAATCATGTACTGGACACTTTCTACGGCACTCCTTCCATCTGGAGTAGACTTCCATTCAATATCCAGAAAGCTGCATCCTCTAACCTTTCCACAAGCCTCCAAAACATCTCCATAATTAAATACAAGTTGAAAAGCCACCTAGCTCTTTCACAATTATTCAGGTAAGAGACAAAGACCTAATGCTGAACAGGGAAAAGCAGGGGTGAAAATACAATGAACTCTACCTGTGTACACCAACCTTAAAACTGAAACAAAGGTCCACTTCTAAGATTAAAGATTAGGCATGTAAATTTAGGATGAATATACTTGCTTAAATTAACAGCATATATCAAATCCAAGTTTCCCTTCTCTCCAAAATTTAGTTTAGGAAAATTAATCAGACCAAGAAGTAAAATTCTTAACTGTATCAACAAACAATTAGTACTACACTATTAAAATGTCCTATCAAGGATTAAGAATATGAGGATTTCATTCCTGATTTCCACTCAAAGTTTCTTAAAAAGATACAAGATAAAAGTTAAAATTAACTACCAAAAGAAACTGAATCAGCATTCTGTAAATCTAAATGATTTTACTCCCAAAAGATTTTCTGACCATCCTTTGCTAAGTTCCCAATGATATTAATTCTAGAAATTTCTACAAGCAACTGTCATTACAGTTCATTATGTAGAAGGACTACAAAACTTCCAGGAGAGAACTGCAAAGCAATGAAATAGTCATTTTACTTTGTGTACTATACTACATAGATCGATTTTTATATCAGTGAGGTTTAAATGCAGGGACTACATCAATATTTAACTACAAAGTGGATCAAAAATAAACCTTGTCTGGCACAGAGAAAGACATACAGATGAATGGATTAGAACCAAGAATCCAGAAATAAACCCACACATCTAGAGTCAACTGATTTTCAACAGGGTTGCCAAGACAATTCAATGGGGAAAGAATAGTCTTTTCAACATAAGGCGCTGGGACAAATGAATACTCCATGGTAAAGGAATGTGGACTCCTACCTCACGCCTACCTCATGTATATAAAAATTAATTCAAAATGGCTCAAAGATCTAAATGTAAGAGCTAAACTATAAAATTCTTAGAAGAAAACGTAGGTGTAAATCTTTGAAGCCTTGGATTAGGTAATGGTTTCTTAGATAAGACACTAAAAGCACAAGCAACCTAAGAAAAAACAGACAAACTGGACTGAACCAAAATTAAATACTTTATTAAAATTAAAGACTTTTTTTTTTTTTTTGCAGCACCACTCAGCATGAGGGATCTTAAGTTTCCCGACCAGGGATGAAACCCGTGCCCCCTGCAGTAGAAGCACAGTGTCCTAACCACTGGACTGCCAGGGAATTCCCAAAATTAAAAACTTTTGTGCAGCAAAGGATACTATCGTGAAAATGAAAAGACAATCCATAGAATGGGAGAAAATACTTGTAAATCATATATCTGGTCTAATGTCCAGACTATGCAAAGGACTCTAACAACTCAACTTTTTCTTAAAAGACAGATAACCCAATTAAAAAATGGGCTGAAGACCTGAACAGACTTTTTTTTTTTAAAGAAGACATATGAATGGCCAATATGCACATGAAAAGATACTCAACATCACTAATCATTAGAAAATGCTAATCAGGGAGTTCCCTGGTGGCCTAGTGGTTAGGATTCCAGGCTTTTACTGCCATGGCCTGAGTTCATTCCCTGGTGGGGGAACTGAGGTCACGCAAGCTGCATGGCACAGCCAAAAAGAAAAAAATGCTAATCAAAACCATAATGAGGGGGCTTCCCTGGTGGCGCAGTGGTTGAGAGTCCGCCTGCTGATGCAGGGGACACGGGTTCGTGCCCCGGTCCAGGAGGATCCCACATGCCGCGGAGTGGCTGGGCCCGTGAGCCATGGCCGCTGAGCCTGCGCATCCGGAGCCTGTGCTCCGCAACGGGAGAGGCCACAACAGTGAGAGGCCTGCGTACCACAAAACAACAACAACAACAACAAAAAAACCCATAATGAGATAGTACTTCATACCCACTAGAATGGCTATAATAAATCCAAAAATAGAAACAAGCATTGGTGAGGATGTAGAGAAATTACACTTGCACATTGCTAGTGGGAATGTTGGTGCAGTGGCTTGAAAAACAATTTGGTGGGGACTTCCCTGGTGGCACAGTGGTTAAGGATCCGCCTGCCAATGCAGGGGACACGGGTTTGAGCCCTGGTCTGGGAAGATCTCACATGCCACGGAGCAACTAGGCCCGTGCGCCACAACTACTGAGCCTGTGCTCTAGACCCCATGAGCCACAACTACTGAGCCCACGCACCCTAGAGCCCACGTGCCGCAACTACTGAGCCTGCGTGCCTCAACTACTGAAGCCCACGTGCCTAGAGCCCATGCTCCACAACAAGAGAAGCCCACACACTGCAATGAAGAGTAGCCCCCACTTGCCACAACTGGAGAAAGCCTGAGTGCAGCAACGAAGACCCAACGCAGCCAAAACAAAACAAAACAAACAAAAAAACCAAAAACACAACAATTTGGTGGTTCCTCAAAAAAATTAAAAATATAGTTACCATGTGGCCCAGCAATTCCATTTCTAGGTATGTATTCAAGAAAAATAAAAATATATGTCTGCATAAAAACTTATACACAGGGCTTCCCTGGTGGCGCACTAGTGGAGAATCCGCCTGCTAATGCAGGGGACACGGGTTCAAGCCCTGGTCCAGGAAGATCCCACATGCCGCAGAGCAACTAAGCCCATGAGACACAACCACTGAGCCTGTGCTCTAGAGCCCGCGAGCCACAACTACTGGAGCCTGCAAGCCACAACTACTGAAGCCCGCGTGCCTAGAGCCCATGCTCCACAACAAGAGAAGCCACCACAATGAGAAGCCCGCGCACCACAATGAAGAGTAGCCCCTGCTCGCCACAATTAGAGAAAGCCCATGCGCAGCAACAAAGACCCAACACAGCCAAAAATAAATAAATAAATATATTAAAAAAAAAAAAACGTATACATGAATGCTCATAGCAGCATTATTTATAATAGCCCCAAAGTGGAAGCGACCCAATGCCTAGCAACTGATAAACGGGTAAATGAAACATGATATATACATTTAATTGAATACTATTTGGGAATAAAAAGAAATACATGCTACAAAATGAATACCTTGAAAACATGATGCTAAGTGAAAGAAGCCAGTCACAAAGGACCACAAATTGAATAATTCCATTTATATGAAATGTTGAGAATAGGCAAATTCACAGAGACAGAAAGTAGACTGGTGGTTGCCTAGGGTTAGGGAGGTTGGGAGGAAATGGAGAGTAACTGCTAATTCATTGTAGTGATGGCTACACAACTTGGTGAATATACTAAAAGCCATTAAATTATACACTTTGGGTAAAATGTATAGTATGTGAACTTTGTCTCAATAAAGTTGTTATATAAAAATATTGGTCTCAGGCTTCCCTGGTGGCACAGTGGTTGAGAGTCCACCTGCCGATGCAGGGGACACGGGTTTGTGCCCCAGTCCGGGAAGATCCCACATGCCGTGGAGCAGCTGGGCCCGTGAGCCATGGCCGCTGAGCCTGCGCATCCGGAGCCTGTGCTCCGCAACGGGAGAGGCTACAACAGTGAGAGGCCCGCGTACCGCAAAAAAAACAAAAACAAAAATATTGGTCTCTACTCTTATCAATGAAAGCAACAACAACAAAACTGACCTTGAATACTTGAGAACCAGGCTCATTATAAGTTTTGGCATTTTTTGCTAGGAGATCTATATCTTTGGCCATTGCATGAACACTCTTGTAGCTTCCATTCTATAGTAAACAACAAAATATAGCAGTTCCTCTTAAGCAACATGACCTTTAAAAAAATAAACTCTACGTAATTTTAAACTGTCACCATATTCTAAGACTTCATTGGAAAGTACACATGTGAACAATATATAAAGTCATCTTCTCTTTTATAAACTATTACTATGGTCCACTTACAAAACAGTTTTTGAGATAGGTAACAAAACCAGAGCTACACTATTCTCATAAAAACAACTTATACTTTTTAAGAAATCAAAAAAGGTAAAAGTTGTTTTATTTAGCAAACATATAGTGTTTACTGTGCCTACCACTGTTCTAAATGCTTCATGAATACTAATTCATTAAAGAGTATAGACTTTGGAGCCAGACTGTCTGGATTCAAACCCTAACTTTTCTCATTAGTTGATGACTCAGGCAAGTGACTTACCATCTCTGTGCTTCAGTTTTCTTATCTTTAAAATGGGAATAATAACAGTATCTACCTCATAGAGGTGTTATAAGAATTAATTAGCTAACACATAGGAATTCTATCTAGGTGAGTGTTACTTGCTGCTATTACTGCTGGAGACAGAGGGAGGGGGGCACTCAAAGAGAACAAAGTCTCTATTTTCACTAACCTTACACTCTTAATGTCTGTTGTAGGTAACTTTTACTCTGAGATACACTAAAACTATTTGAAAGCAAATAAAAATAAACAACAAAGCTTTTGTTCCCAATGTACCTTTCACAATCAGAAATGGCGATGACCAATGCACTTTAATTTTTGTCCTAAGGTCAAGATTTACTATGCCAATGAAAACTTTCCTTTCCTTCCTACAGAAAAAAATGCAAAAGGGACGCGGTGTTTACTCCTCCAATGCTATACTCAGTAACATCTCTAATTTATTTACATTATATTGCTAGTAACTCCTTACAGAGATACCTGCTTCTCTGTTTTTCTAAAAGGCCCTAAAAAAATGACCACAGGCCAATCTGCCCTAAATGATGTTATTTTTACACATGGTCACCTTCATACCTGTATCCTCTGGGCAATGGTCTTGAGGTCTATAGGCTCCTTAATTATTGCATAATAGTCTGGATATTGCTGGAAGACAAAATCCAAGCATGCTTAATATGTAAAAGTATCCAGCTAATGAGAAAACAAGGAAGTATACTGACTATCTGTTAAATCAATTGAGCAGCTTTGTGAGATTAAGGCTAAAGACACAGTTATACAGCATATTGTTCGTTATATTTGAAGCAGAAAGCATTTGATTTTTACAAGCTTCATGACATACCCAACAGCATGTTGTAGGACTTTACAGGTAGTATTGGGTAATTATCATTATATAACTAATACACCACAACTTAATGTTTTTAAATTTTCTAAATTCACAGATCACACAATTTTAAATTTAAGATCCCAAGATATCTATGCCAGGAAATGAAGCAAATGAACGTTTTTGAAGGGCTTATTATAAGCTCTTTTAATTTAGCAATCTAAATAGCACAATTATATCCTATTTCATATAAAATACTAAGGATCTACAAGAAGTCAGGTTGCAAGATTTGTTAGCTTCATGTCTAATTTAATGCTTCTCCTTATCTCAGTCAAAATAAAACACATTTTCAATGGAAATACATTAAAAAATCAAAGCAAAATTATAAACAATTTCTGATTTCTTATCAAATATTAGCTCAACAATAGAAAAAGAGTTAAACATGTTAGAAGAATATACTCGAAGGGTTTCACAAAGCCTGGAGTTCATTCACTGCCCTGAGTCTTTCCTACAGGTTTTATTCCTTGGAGAAAATAATTGAAGTCAACCAAAAATCAAAAGTTGGTCTCTTCAGTGGGGGACAAGTGTCGAGGAAAGTCAGACTGTGCTCTCCAGGCTTTTCCTACCTGTTCAAATCCTTGGAGCCCAAAAAAACAAAAACAAAAACAACAACAACGAGAGACCACAGCGTTCACTCAATTACTGGGCTAAAGGGATGATCTCATTTCATCTGATCCCTCAGCTTACCCCTCTCTATTTTCTTAACCCTATTCCTTTTCTTCCTTAGATCAAACCCCTTGCCTGCCCCTTCTCTTCAACAATTCTACTTCTGAGAAACAATTCAGAAGACAAATTATGGCAGAGATGCCCAGGCTAGGGTACAGCATAAACCAAGTTGTTGGCCCAAGTATACCCAATCTACCTCTCCCACTTAGCCAGTCTCACTCAGGAAAGATTTATAAAGGGAAGGAAAGGAAAGGAAAGACCTTCCAGGTCTCAGTCCTTGTCTTTCAAACTGTCACACCCCAAGGGACCAATGGGACTCTGCTTTCCCATATCAATTCCTGCTGCATGGTGTCCCTGAAAACCCTCCCAGAATGGGGGAACTGGGTAATAATGTTTTAGTCACCCAACTCACCCTTGATGGCTTGATCACTACTGATTGTATCATGCAGAGTAAGAATAAATCCTGAGTAAAGACTGTACTCTTTTTTTATTTCTTTATTGTGGTAAAAAATACATAAAATTTACCATTTAAACTTTTTAAGTATACAGTTCAGTGGCTTTAAATACATTCACATTATTGTGCAACCATCACCATCATCCATCTCCAGAACTTTTCACCTTCCCAAACTGAAACTCCATACCCATTAAACAACAGCTATCCACCTTCCCCTCCTCTCATCCCCTGGAAACCACAATTTTACTTTTTCTCTCTATGAATTTGGCTACTCTAAGTACCTCCTAAAACAGGAATCATACAATATTTGTTCTTTTGTGACAGGCTTATTTCACTTAGCATGTGTTCAGGGTTCATTCTTACTGCAGCATGGGTCAGAATTTCATTCTTCTTAAAGGCTGACTAATACTCCATTGTCTGTATATACATTTTATTTATTCATTCACATGTAGAGGAACACCTGGGTTGCTTCCATGTTTCAGATATTGTGAATAATACTGCTCTGAACATGGTTGTACAAATACAACTACAAGGTCTTTGAGACCTTGCTTACACTCTTTTGGTACAAAGACCTTGTACAAATACAAGGTCTTTGAGACCTTGCTTACACTCTTTTGGTATATATCCAAAGTAGAATTGCTGTATCATATGATAATTCTATGTTTCATTTTTGAAAAACTGTCTTACTGGTTTTTTCTTTCCTTGAAATTTTAAATGTATAACCAATATAATCATTATATTTTTCTAATCAGATCCATGCTTAGGACAGCAGTGGTCAGATATGCTTTATTTCTAATGTTGTAATTGTCCTACAACTAGTCACATTGTAAATAACTAGTCTTGTTGATGACTGATGGGTAAAGCTGCATGCTACGCAGCGGTCAACAAGCACTTCTAGCAAACTTCTGACATGCTGGGTTCCAATTACGTGGCAGGGACACAAACGAAAATATGTCAGTCCTTGTCCTTAAGAGTTAGATTAAAAAAAGAGAATGGTCACAATGGAGTTAAGCATTACAGGAGAGTACATCTAAAAGTATATCTTTATCTAGAAATATAAGAATGCAGAGGCCACAGAAATTTTTGTAGTTCCAAAGACTAAAGTGGAACTTTAGCTATGCTAATTGCTTCTTGGATGTGAAACCACAAGGGGTTCTAACACTTTTAAAGGGTTTCATTGGTCTAGAAACCCTCTTCCTCTTTGGGGTAGAAGAGTACTTATTAGGTCTCTCTCTCTTCTTTATCACCAGACGATCAAAGAGAACTAAGAGAGGAAGAACTCATTTATCTTCCTCTCATTCTGTCTCCTGAGTAGAGAATGTGGCTTCTCTTTTATACATAAAAGGTTTAGTTTAGCTGCTTATTTTATCTTTTTCTCCCCCCTCCCCTATTTGATCATTTAAGAATTACTAATCTTAGAAACAACCCAAATGTCCACCAACAAATGAAAGGATAAACAAAAAGTAGTAATATGTGGTATATACATACAATGGATTCAGTCTTAAAGAGGAAGGAAATCCTGACACATACTACAACGTGGATAAACTACACTAAGTCAAATAAGCCAGACACAAAAGAACAAATACTGCATGATTCCTCTTAAATGAGGTACTTAGAGTAGTCAAATTCATAGAAGCAGAACTGTGGTTTCCAGGGACTGGCAGGAGGGAAAAGTGGAGAGTTATTGTTTAATGGGTAGGAAAATGAAAAAGTTCTGGAGATGGATGGTAGTGATAGTTGCACAATAATATGAATGTACTTAATGCCATTGAACTGTACACTTAAAATGGTTAAAAGGTAAATCTTATGTTATTGTATATTTTACGATCACAGAAACAAAAACCAAAATGAATTACCAATCAAAAAAACAAAAACACAATTTAAAAAAAAATCCACAACCTTTTGCTGAAGTAAAATGACAGAACATATCCTATGTGCTTACTGCTGAGGCCATGAGGAGGATTTCTTGGCTATCTCCAGTGCCTTGCATTAGCCTTACCTTATTTACTAAGAACTAACAGAATTTCTGAAGTACTTAAAAAACAAAAACAAAAAACACTTTAATCCACCTGTCTTCAACTGCATCACTTACCACTTTAGAAGGCAGTTTCTGAAAAAGTTCGCTAATGAGACGTCCTGATGGATTTGTGGCTACAACTATGGCTTCAAGAAGCTGCTCCAAGATCTCCTTCAAGTAACTTGGAGAAGACTGGGGAGAGGCGGTTGTAAGGAATGAGAGAGGGAAGAAATATGTACCTTGGTGAGAGAAATCCAAAAATAAATGCTGATATTAAACAGCTTCTAAAATTTTACAGCTAATTCAAAAGAGCAACTTCTAAACAATACTTATTTTAAGTACAATTTTCAAGAATACCACAGAAATTCTCTGATGCTGGTCATGAGGGGTTACACTCCCAGGACAGCATATTTGAAACTAATGAGGCCACTCATATTATTTCAGTAACTAAATCCTTTGAATCAGGTCCTTTTACTGAACTCTATTCACAGCAAAAACTGCAACAGTGAAGTTAAAGTGTCATATGTGTGAAATGATGGAAATGCATACCTTTCAAGGGTCTGAGTAACTGAGATGGAGAAAACGTACCCCATGATACCTGCCCATTTCTGTATCTGCTGTTCACATCTACTGAAATCTTGGTATTCTGGTGGAACAACTAAATACTTCTGGAACTATATACTTTTAACTATGAGGTGCTCTGCCAGATCTAACAACCGAATTCAAGTTATATCAAAATTGAATGGAGATTAAGCCAATTGATGCAATCACTTCTGCTCTCCACACTGGCTGGCTTACTCCTACCTTAGTCACTGTTTCAATATGGGAAAAGATATGTCCCAAAGAGTAGGTGGCCAGGGAGGGTCTAAGTCTGAAGCCAGTTTCTACAGCAGCAGTCCCCAAGCTTTTTGGCCCCAGGGACTGGTTTCGTGGAAGAAAATTTTTCCACGGATGGGGAGGGTGGGTGGTCAGGTGGTAATGCGAGCAATGCAGAGGATGGTTCAGGTGGTAACGAGAGCAATGGGGAGCGGCAGATGGAAGCGTCGCTCACTCGCCTGCCGCTTACCTCCTGTTGTGCAGCCCGGTTCCTAACAGGCCACGGACCCCTGTTCTACAGTCAGAAATGGGTTGTCTCAGTCAAGGTTTATATTAAATAGCATTTTAAGTCCAAACCATGTTTTGGGCATATAAAGATTAATGGTTAATTCTGGTTTAAATCATAAAAGCACTAGTATTTTTGTCCTAATCCAACAGAAGTCTTATTTAGTAAAGTCTCAATTTTAGAGTCCAACATTAAGCCCAGAGAGAGGGTACTGACATCTCTTGAGCCTACCAGCACAACACCTGGCAAACAGACACGCAATAAATATTTAACATATAAGATATGTGATTAACTAAGACTCACCAACCACCTAAGCTTAGAGAAGAACCAAGATAACACTGATGAAAGCAGACGAAAATATTCGTGTTTAAGTCATTTACTTACTAGTTAAAACATGACACTACAGAGTAAGCTTCAAAGAGGTGAGTTATGTCCTGCAGCCAAGATTCCTCTTCTCCCAACCCAACCAGCTACTTTGGAAAAATGTTGCAGATGACAAAGGGAGCAGGGAGTATGAATGCATTCACATAACTTATTCTTTGGGTGTCTTACTATTTAGTTGCAGAAGAGAGATGCAATTCCTTTTACTGTTCTTTTTCCTCTTTTTAAACATGTGTGTTCATTCAGCAAGTATTTTTCAGTACCTACATGTCGGGCAGAGTCTAGATGCCAGAATAGGTGAACAAGGTGATATCTTTTGTGGAGCTATCATTTTACTTGAGGAAGACAGAAAGTAAACACATAAACTAATTCTAAATACGTTATTTCACATATAGTGATAAAAACTATAGATCACAGAACAGAGTGATGTGATGATGGGAAAGGAGGAGCACAGAGCAAACAATTTGACAGAGTGGTTAGGAAAGTCTTCTCCCAGTTTTTTTTTTTTTTTTTTTTTTTTTTGGTACGGGGGCCTCTCACTGTTGCGGCCTTTCCCGTTGCGGAGCACAGGCTCCGGACGCGCAGGCTCAGCGGCCATGGCTCACGGGCCCAGCCGCTCCGCGGCACATGGGATCCTCCCGGACCAGGGCACGAACCCACGTCCCCTGCATTGGCAGGCGGACTCTCAACCACTGCGCCACCAGGGAAGCCCCTTCTCCCAGTTTACATTATTTTAAGTGATGTTAGAATAATGCAGAAGACATAGTCACAGGCAGAGTCAAAGGAAGCAGAAGTAAGAGCAACTGCAAAATTCCAGAGGCAGGAACACACCTGGCATGTTCTAGGAACCAGCCTAACCCACAAAAATATTCCTATCTAAAGTGACTCCATCAACTTTCCAACTTTCAATCACAACACTGCCTACCCTTACAAAATATCTCAATATAGCAATACTGGACCAGTCCTTGATAATATGAAGACTCTCTTTAAAACTGAGCAGGAAATATGCATTAATGTAAGAGCAATTCATGAAAGCAACCATGCATGTTACATGTAGTGCAGGATGTCCTAGAATCCCTTGTAACTGGAGTGGGGCTCGCTGGCTGCGTGTCCCTTTACCCTCCCACTTACCAACACAACTGCCCAGAAAGCCCACCTGCCCACAGTGGCCAAGAGAAATCACAGGCAGGGGCCTCATCCACCTCCCAGTAGCCTATGTATCACCTATTCCAGTGGCACACTTACTCCTTCAGTCACTGTGCCTTGATTGTCTTGCCCATCTTCATCATCATCTTCATCATCTGCTTCTCCTTTCTGAACAAACTCATTTCTTGTTCGAAGGTACAAATCCCAGAGTTTGCAAGCAGCTTTATATTCAGGAGAATCTGGCTGTACATTAGCAAGGAGAAGAGAAAAAAAATACCACTTTAGTATTTTATTGTAAATCAGTTACTACTTTTAAAGCATCCTGTTCCAGCAGATTGGTATTCTAAGACATAACTTTGAAAACTCTATTACAAATTTAAAAATTCTTACGAGTAAAAGATACATGGGCCTCAATTCCTCTTCTGAAGAACTAAGTGTATGTTTTAAAGGCATTCTGGAATGAAATTATTTTATTTATTTATGCCCTATCTCATTACAGAAAGACTTGAAGAAAAAAATAAATGATTTGCTAAATAAAGGCTAATTATTACTAATACACTAAGAAAGGCAATTTAAAGGATAAGACCCAACTTAAGGGATACAAGACTAAAGGACAGAAGCTAATGATTGTCCTGATTATCACTTCTATTTTTAAACTATTTAACACCTTATTTGAATATTTTCTTTTCCTGAAGTATGGTGGGGATAAACTAACTGAAACTTTCCAGTAAGAACAATGCTGGGGGACTTCCCTGGTGGTCCAGTGGCTAAGACTCTGTGCTCCTAATGCAGGGGACCCGGGTCTGATCCCTGGTCAGAGAACTAGATCCCACATGCCACAGTTAAAGATCCCTCGTGCTACAACAAAGACCCCCCACGCCACAACTAAGACCCGGTGCAGCCAAATAAATAAATAAATATTTTTTAAAAAGAAAAAGAATAATGCTGGATGCAATGTTAAACAAACAGTAAAGCTTTAAAAATATATCCGTGTGCTGCCAATAAGGAGTAAGCAATGTTCATAAAAGCAAAAATAGAGTAAAAGCAGGAACCCAAATGAACAAGAACACTGCCCTCACCTGAAGGCACCTATAAGACAAGATAACCTAACCTTTAGTTTTCAAGCCTCCTTGAGGCTGCAAGGACAAGAGATAAAGGCCAGGGTCTGCCCAAAGCTGGGAATCCAAAGGCCATGGATGCAGTGTAACTGGGAATTCAAAACAATTCAGTTTCTCTGCTGCCAGGGAAAAGGAAGACTACCGACCTCAACCTCCACCCAGCTAAACCCATGGCACTGTGGAGAGAAGAGAGGCATGAGAGGAATCTCCTCTGAGAACTCTTCACCATAAGCTAGCCCTAACGAAGAGAGGCCAGGTGCCTGGGATAAGCAACAAATCTTCTCTAGATGAACCCAACTTCAATCTAAGCCTAAGTCTCCCTATAGATAAAGTTCCAAGAAATATAAGCTCATAGTCAAAATTCATGAAACACACAAGAATAAGAATCACAAGAGGACTTCCCTGGTGGTGCAGTGGTTGAGAATCTGTCTGCTAATGCAGGGGACATGGGTTCGATCCCTGGTCTGGGAAGATCCCACATGCCAAGGAGCAACAAGCCCACCCACCACAACTACTGAGCCTGCACTCTAGAGCCTGCGCACCACGACTACAGAGCCCATGTGCTGCAGCTACTGAAGCCTGCGTGCTTAGAGCCCATGCTCCGCAATGAGAAGCCACCGCAATGAGAAGCCCACGCACCACAACAAAGAGTAGCCCCCGCTTGCCAAAACAGAGAAAGCCCATGCACAGCAACAAAGACCCAGTGCAGCCAAATATCAAAGGGAAAAAATAAGAGTCACAAGAGAAAGCTAGCAGAAATGACAGCAAAAACACATGCAAATAATTCAGATATTGAATTATCTGCTACAGAATAAAAAATATGTTGAAAACGTTTAAAGAAATAATAGGACTGAAGACATAAACAATCCCCAAAATAGAAACTACTTCGAAAATAAGAAAAATATAAACATTAAAATGTAAGAACTCAATAGATTGGTTTAAGAGCAGATTTCAAAGAAAAATATAAGAAGTGGGGGTTTCCCTGATGGCACAGTGGTTAAGAATCCGCCTGCCAATGCAGGAGACACAGGTTCGAGCCCTGGTCCGGGAAGTGCCGCTGAGCAACTAAGCCCATGCGCCACAACTACTGAGCCTGTGCTCTAGAGCCCGTGAGCCACAACTACTGAAGCCCGCGCTCCACAACTACTGAAGCCCGTGTGCCTACAGCCCGTGCTCTGCAACAAGAGAAGCCACTGCAATGAGAAGCCCGTGTACTGCAACGAAGATCCAATGCAGCCAAAAATAAATAAATTAATTAAATATACATATACATTAAAAAAAAAGAAAAACATAAGAACTAAAGATATGACCTAAAAAGCAATACTGACACAAAAAAGGGGACTACAAAAAGTTAAGAGAAATGGAAACCTAAGAGAGTTCTAATATAACATCCAGTCAGTTCTATAAGAGAGAATGGGGAAAGGGCAATATACAAGACATAACGGCTAAAAACTTTCCAGAACTGATGAAAAATACCAACCCAAAGATTTAGAAAGATCTACAACTCCCAAATTCTATAATAATAAGATATTCGTACCTAGACATATCACAGTGAAACTGTAGAATATAAAAGACATAAAGAAAATACTAAAGATAGCTAGAAAGAAAAGACAGGTAACCTTCAAAGGAAATACAGTTATACTGACGTGATTTCTCAATAGCAATATTAAGAATGAAGAATAAAGACAGTAATATATTTGTAAGTAAAAAAACTGACTATATAAAACAGTAACATTATTTTATGGGATTAAAAATTTATCACACTAGAAATAAAATACAAAACATCAATAGCATAAATAAAAAGATCAGTTACATTATTCTAAGGTTTTGCATTATTTAGAAGGGCATTTAAGATACCAATTTATTTATTTATTTATTTGGCTGCATTAGGTCTTCATTGCTGCACGAAGGCTTTCTCTAGTTGCAGCGAGCAGGGGCTACTCTTCGCTGTGGTGTGTAGGCTTCTCATTGCGGTGGCTTCTCTTGTGAAGCATGGGCTCTAGGTGCACGGGCTTTAGTAGTTGTGGCATGTAGGCTCAGTAGTGTGGCTCGTGGGCTCTAGAGCACAGGCTCGGTAGTTGTGGCACATGGGCTTAGTTGCTCTATGGAATGTGGGATCTTCCCAGTCCAGGGCTCAAACCCGTGTCCCCTGCATTGGTAGGCAGATTCTTAACCACTGCGCCACCAGGGAAGCCCCAAACTCTACACTTTAAAAGAGTGTGTGAATTATATCTTAATTAAAGAAAAAATATATACACACAGCATTAAGAATAAATCTAACATTTTTGCAGAATCTTGATGAAAAAACATTTAAAGCTATGCTAAAAAGACAAATAAATGAAGACGTACCAAATTCACAGACTGGAATAATCAATATCACAATTATGTCAATTCTCCAAAATACAATCTACACAGCCAATGCAATTCCAATACAAATTCAAACAATCTTTTTGGTGCTTGTTGACTTAACACACTAATATTAAAATGTATAAAAATAATCAAAACAGTTTCTTTGCCAGATAAAGAATTATAAAGCCACAGAAATTAAGGTAGAAATAGAATAGCTCAGTTTTAGATAAGCTGGCCAGAACAAAAGGAACAGAATAAAGGGCCACAAAGAGACCCATGAGCACATGGAATCAATGCCAGCATTAACACCACAGACAAATGTGAAGCGGATGGCCATTTCAAGGTGCTGCTTATACCTGTGGGAAAAAAATAGATCCCTACCTCAGAGAAGACAAAACAATCAATCCCAGCTGCACTAAAGGCTTATACACAAAAGACAACACTATTAAACTTTCAGAAGAAAATAAGAGAATATCTTTATAATCTTTGGGCAGGAGAGATTTCTGAAACAAGATACAAAGAAGGATAAACCACAAAGTTAAAGACTAATAAATATAACTATATTAAAATAAAAAACCTTCTGTTCATCAAAAGACACCACAGGGACTTCCCTGGTGGTCCAGTGGGTGGGATTCCACGCTCCCAATGCAGGGGGCCCGGGTTCGATCCCTGGTCGGGGAACTAGATCCCACATGCATGCTGCAACTAAGAAGTCCGCATGCCACAACTAAAGATCCTGCATGCTGCAACCAAACATGCCGCAACTAAGACCTGGTGCAGCCAAAATAAATATATAAAATTTTTTTTTTAAAAGACACCACAAAGAGTGAAAAAATAGCCAAACAGTGGGAGAAGATATTTGCAACACACATAACCAAAAAAAGGATTAGTATCTAGAACAAAAAAATTTCTGAAAATAAATATGAAAATGACAACCCAAGAAAGAAACGGGCAAAAGATTTGAGCAGACACAGAAGAAACAAGAATGGGTCATAATCATATTAATCTTCAGTTTTCTTTACTAACAAGAGAAATGCAAACTCAAACTACCAAATGAAAAACCACTACTTATCTACCAGCCTGATAAACATTAAAAAGCCACACAATTACCAAATTGGATATCTTCCAAATTTGATGCTTTCTTACCTTGTAATAGGCCTTTGCATTGTTAAAAAGCAACTGGAAGTCAGCAGTCAGCAGATTAACATCATCATACTCTTCCATTTTTAGTTTCTGTTGGATTTTCATCAAGTCAATGGGCTGAGAAACCACTTCATAATAGTCTGGTTGATTTCTGTCAATAATTTAATGTTTTTTAAAAAGATATTTATTAATCAAATGCCCATAAAAAGTTATGTCTCAAAACTCTGTGGTAATGTCCAACACGCCAAGTGACAGAACATACTAGATGTACTCTCATTATTGGAACTGAGAAGGAATAACAAAAGCAAGACGAATATGCACGCCCTTTTCAAAATACATATTGATGATATAGAAACCTAAATTAACATCTGTGATAGTCTTTTATAGGCAAAATATTTAAGATTTAAGGCACCAACACTAAAACCATGTCAATGGTATCTCCTGCAAATGAAAATGACTTACCTTTCATGGGGTCCAATAATGGCTGAAAACAGGTATGTTCCAAAGCTCTTTATAAACTTACGAAATGGATTATCTTTCTTCAGGTAGTGACCACAGAACTTTCTCTACCAAGTGCTATCAAGTGCCTAGTATATATGCTGCTCTAACATCAAGTACTAAAGTGACAAAAGAGAAAGATGAGGCCCTTGGCACAAGGAGCTTACCAAAGATAAAAGGGCGTAAGACATGAACAAACATGACAAAACAAAAAAGGCATGGGAATGATACACAGAAAATTAAGGATAGTGGTTATCTCTTGGAGAGGAGGGGACACTTTAAAGGTAGTTACAATAATTTCTTAAGTTGGGTTTTGGTTCATGGATGTTTATTATTATTCCTTCTGGCTTTTTTTCAAATGGAGTTCCATGAGACAAGTAAACCTTCTGCAAAATTATCTAAGCAACTGTTTTTCACAATTCTCCCTCAGGGGTAGATAGAACTCATCCTAGATGTGTAAGAGGGTAAGTTACTACATATGAAGAATGTTGTCATTAAGGCTTTAATCTTTCCTGGGACACTCACTGGCTGACATGTTTTAGCCATGTATGTATGATATATTTAATTTTTTAAAACTTTTTGCTTTAACATAAAAATTGCAAGAATAGTACACAGAATGTTTTTTCTGAACCATTTGAGAGTAAGCTGCTGAAGAGTTGTGTGTTTTTCCTACAAAAAAGGACCATAGTTCAATCATCAAAATCAGAAAATTCACTTTGATACAGTCTCATCATCTAATCCTCAGAACCCATTTATATTTTGCCAACTGTTGCAAAATTGTCCTTTATAGAAGAAGGATCAATGTGAATCATGCTGCATTCAGTTATGTTTCCTCAGTTTCCTTCATTCTGAAACAGTTCCTTAGTCTTTCCTTGACTTTGATGATCTTAATACTTTTGAAAATTATAGGCCAGTTATTTTGTAGAGTGTCCCTTAATCTGGGGTTGTCTCTTCTCCTGAGGAATAAATTCTGATGATGCTATATTCATCTCACTGTATTCTATCAGGTGGCGCTTGATTTCAACTCATGCCACTACTTAGATGAGGTTGATTTTGGTCACTTGATTATGGTCTGCCAAGCTTCTCAACTGACCAAGTTACTCTTTTACCCCTTGTACTTTATGGAAAGGTAACTCCAGGCTATGTAACAGCCTGTGACACGGCTACTGTCCACAACCCCTACCCCATACCCCCACCGCTTGTCTCCCTTGCAGATTCCTACCTTGCTCAGCCTCACCTAATGACTTTGAATTCTCCAGGAAGGGAAAGGAAGAAGAGTAAATTAAGTTTTTAAACCCTTATCAACTACTTACGATTTTAGTGAACTACAAAATTAAGTACGAGGGGATAAAAGGAGTATTCAATCTGCTATTCAAAGAAAGTGTAAGAACATAAAGGTCTCAGTGAGTAACAACAAAGGCCCACCCAGGCCTAATATCAATGTTGTCAGTGGTACCAAGGGACTTTCTCAGAGTGAACATTAGGGCTTTGTTAACTTGCTATCCTAGATGGCTCTCTCCGCCTGGGCCTGATGGGCCATAGTCCACTGCTCCTTGCTAAAGCTGGGCCTCAGCAGCCTCTCAGGCTTGAGGGATTATCTGTAGACAACTGACAATGCAATGAGGACACATACCTAGAAAGGACATTATCTCCCAGAAGCTCTGCTAGGAGGTTCCTCACAAACATTTTCAGAATTGCCATATAGAAAAAAAGGTCAGGATCCCAACATTCCACTCTATATAATGTGGTCAAAACAAGGTCCCCTCACTTTGAAAATGAAATAGCTCTAACTGGTTTTTCCCACTTAAATCAACATACAGAAAAGTATAGAAAAGTAAAAACTGTCCCTATTCATCCAGAGTTAAAAGCACTATTAATATGCTTCCAGACTCTGTACACACATACACACACACATAGGATTGTGAAGTACATGTCTTAAGAGCTTTTCTCTTTCAACAATAGGTGAGGGCACCCTGCCATAATATGGCCACAGAATAGTCAAAGCATAACTAAGAGTTTTAACCAGAAAAGTGAGAAACACTCTGCCTGATGTGCAGAGCCTGCTGGCTACCCCTAAACCTATTTTGCCTCCTTCCCAAGATGACAGCATTCTAAGTACCAGTACCTGCCTGGGTACTAAAGGCCAAATTCTTAGCCACGTTGCAGCTAAGTTCTGACCAATGCAAGAGCTGAAATGTACCATGTCCAGGTCACATCCTAACATGTTTCTTTTTTCCTATGGGCCAGAAGGTAGTTGTGGTGGTGAGCCGTCTCAGACCATGCAGACAAGGGCGATACCCCAAGCACAGCAGAATAAAAAGACAGACAGTATCTCGGCCCTGAAGACCTCACAGAATAGGACTTGTACATGAGTGAAAGCAATTGTTCTTGTTTCAGCCATTGTTAATTTGGATGTCCTAGTACAAGCAGCCTAACACACTAATCAAAACAAAGTCTCAAAAAGAGATTCACAAATGCATGGCTCTGAGTAGTACTTCTTTCCACAAGCTCTTGAGAAAACATGCATTCCACAGAGGAGGAGCAAAGACACAGGCAGGCATAGCACTGGGGGGAAGGCAGCAGTGCTCCTAAAGTACTGCGTCATGGAGGCTAGAAGACAGTGCTCCAGCACCAAAGGCCTGTATTTTCTGCCCCTCAGCTGGTGGAAAGCAGGCAGCAGAGGGGCAGTCCTTTTCCATGAGGTGCTTGTGTACTACAATATGATGCTGCTTCCCTATACAACATACTGGTTAAGACCACAGGCTTTAGAATCAGAAAAACCTGAGTCTGAATTCTGGTTATCCTCAATAGTTCTGAGAACTTGTACAAGTTGTCATCTATAAACTGTGATAACAATACTGCTCAGGTTTAAACAAGATGAGGCCTGGAAAGCACTTAGTACTGTGTCTAGCATGTAGTAAGCAATAAATATGGGCTTTTAATAACATATGCTAATTAAATGACAACTTTCAAAAGATTGTTACTGATTAACTGAAATCTGGAGAGGGATTTCATGAAAAAAAAAAAACTCTTCTTTTTTGGCATGACTAATTTACAGAGCTCTCCTCATTCAGGATGATGATACTGCATCCTTGGTGGCTCTGCTCTTTGGAGTGAGAGGTTTGCCTTCAAATCAACCTAGAGCTTGTTGGCTACCCACTGGGGCAACAACATTCATGAATGGATCTAAATCTTTAATTAACTCATTGTATTAGTTTCCAATTGTTGCTCTAACAAATTACCACAAAATTAATGGCTTAAAACAACACAAATTTATTTTAGATAGGTAGGTAGATAGATAGATCCTAGTGGTTCTGATTCTCTGGAGAACCCTGACTAATATGGTCTTCCAATTTCATTCTTCTTTTTCAGGATGGGTTTTTTTGTTTCTGAAAAAAATTCTGTTGGGATTTTGTTAGGTTTTGCATTGACTCTGGATTGCTTTGGGTAGTATTGGTATCTTAACAATATTAAGTTTTCCAATCCAAGAACGTGGGATATCTTTCCATTTTTTTGTGTTTTAATTTCTTACAGAAGTGTGTAGTTTTCAGTGTAAAGTCTGTCACCTCGTTGGTTAGGTTTATTCTTTAATCTCCTTTTTGGATTGTTCACTGTTAAGGTACAGAAATGCAACTGATTTTTGTGTATGTTGGTTTTGTATCTTGCAACTTTGCTGAATTCACCTATTACTTCTAAAAGTTTTCTAAAAACAATCAAGACTGCAAATTTCATGTTGTATATTTTTTACAACTAAATTTTTTTTCTTTAATTAAGACAAAAATTTTTTTAAATGCGCTTCGCTACACCTTGACAACTGAAACTAAAATCTAGACCCCTGTTATCATCTAGGCCATTCCTTCCAAAGGAAAACTCAATTATTAAACACTTTCAACTTGGATCCGGGACCAAAGCCCTCCCACTCACCTTCGCTTTGGTGCCCTAATGAAGAGCTCACAGAGGAGCCTGCCCTGCTCATCCTTATAGTCTCGGATGGTGTTGTAGAGTTCATGGCACACGGCAATCTACACATAGGAAAAGGAGAAAAATCACCAGAAAAGTGAACAGAAAGTCAGTGTAGGGGTCCTTAAAAAAAAAACAACAAAACATAAAATGCCAGTAGAGAACGATGAATTCCCGAATTCCCCCATGGGAACCCAAGTCTAAAGTATGCTGACAGTACCTCTCCTTATTTAAAATCATTTAAATGATTAAATCTTTTATCAGAATATGTTACTGGTGATTTTCTTTTCCTTTAAACAAAATTAGTTCATATCACTCTTGTTTAAAAATCATCCAATAGAGGGCTTCTTACCAATCAGAGAATAAAATCTAAACTCCTAACACAGAGTATGTAGGGTATACTCTGGCTGGGCAGACTTTGCCAGTTTCCTTCTCCCTCTTGGCCATCTCTCTGTAATCACAACCCATTAAATCCATTCCTGATCCAGCCCCTCTGCCTGGAACACCCTTCCCCAGTGCTCTGCAGGGCTGCTGCCTTCTGATCACAAAGAAATCTTTCCTGAAGGTATGGGCCAAAACAGCCCATATCATCCCAACTTTTCTTCTTAGCACTCATCACTAGCTGAGGATACTTTATTACTTATTTGTTCATCTGTTTACATTCTGCTTCCCCAACACTAGCATCTAAGCTCCATGTAAAAAACTAGCTCGTCTTACACATAGCTCTTTCCCAATCACCACAACAGTGCTTGGCACATGACAGCACACACTTACTTGAATGACTATATAATGTGACAAAATGATATTCTTTATTATTTCATAATATTAAATTACACTATTACTGTAAGACTTCTGGCTAAGTGTATACTTTTCATAAAAGAAAGGTTAAGAATATCAAGCCAGAGGAAAAAGAAGGTGAGAGGCCTTGCATCTTAACTGCTTATCATTAAAGGAAAGGTAGGGAATTGTGCAGAAGGCAGAAACTGTGATCTGAGTTACTTACAGGGTCTACAGTCGGAAGATTGGAAAGTCTCCTCCTTTTCCTGCTTGGGCCTGGCGTGGACACAGAATGGTGCCCATCATCAAAGTCTCCGCTGACACTACTGGAAGGGGAGGTAGCTCTTCTTCTCTTGGAACCCATGGAATCCAACTTCTTCTGTAAGAAATAATTAGCCATGTTCTTACACTGAATTTTATACTCTGCCACCAAGCCCTCAGTTGGCCACTTGCCACAAAGCTTCTGGTTCACTTAGGAGAATATTTTCACTGTTGCAAAGAAGCTTAACTATGTTTTTTTTCAATGCAAGTCCTGGACCTTGCTTTAGCCCCTTCACTTACCAGAATGCTACACTTTCAACTTGGATGGGACAAAATCAGCAACAGTATACTCATTTGTATTTACCAATTTTGAATGACTCAACCACTTCTGGCCCCAAATTTACCCTGGACTGGAATTTGGAAACCCACATAATTATATATGTGGGTACACCCACATATAATGGTGTGTTGGAGGTACTGATCCCTCAGCCCCTGAGGGAGTCAGGCAGGCCTCAGGGACAGAGTCCCTAAGGTGGTCACCTCTGGAGTCAGCAGCCTCATCTGTTTTCCCCAGTGTTTCTTATGATTATGATCACTTTCCAGGTGGGCCAGCATGTTGGAAAAAAACAAAAACCAAAGAACAGGAAGCAGACCCTGAGGCAAATTAGTGCAAAAGGGTAAGGGGACAGAGGATTAACCTTCTAGCATTTTAGATGTACCCTAAAATTAACACACTGAAAATGAATTTTCTCCATTCATTAAAGTAAGATCCACAAGACATACCCCAGAAAACACTCAACATACTTGCCATACCTATGCTAAAGTAGCAAAATTGCATTTTGAAACTTTTCTGTCAATCTAGACTAACCTCCTTTTCAGTTATATGAGGTACTCTATCCCCATGAATTCACAGCTTTACATTTCAGTAGATGATCTTGAAGAGCACCCCAGAAGTGAGGTTTTAGGCCCTCCTTGGGCTCCCAGAAACATGTAAATATTTGCTCTAAGTTTTAGGCAGGCTGCTAAGTAATCTTAACACAGCTTTACAAGTATATATATATATATATATATATATTTGACTATAACACAAGAAATGCAACCACTGAAATGACCTGCTACAGCTAGAAGGTAAGGGTGCATACCTGAGAAAGTCCTACAATGCTTATACAATTTAAAAACAGTATCAAATAGCATATTGTGATTTCACAGGCCTTTCTCTAAAGCAAAAGGAAAAAACTGATCCCAGTGTCACTCATCAACATTCAATTTCAGGACACTAAGACACCAGTAGCTGAAAGAATGGGTTGCCAGTAGTATGGAGAGAAAAACTGGGGATCTCCAGGGAACAGAAAGCAGGAGCAAAACAAACCAATAAATAAAAAATTCTGGTAACCAACTAACAAACAAACAAAGTCTCTTATCTCTTCCTCTGAATTACAGTCCACATGGTGTTTAAAAACAGAGCCTAATATGATGATGTTCCTTCCTCTAGGACTTGGTTTGTTATACAGTGTATTAGTTTGCAATCGGCCACAACTGGCTAAAGCTTCAAAGGGCTTAGGCCAAGGCCAGCCAACTTTTGTTTGCTTTATAAAAGGCTGATAAACTGGTGTCAATTCATTAAAATGAAGAAACTAAGGACCAAGCTTTTGTAAACAATCTATGACAAGGACACAAGTGAATTTGATGAACATAAGGCAGGAATCTTTATGAAAAGGATAACAAAATTTAAGAAAGGTGGAAGGGAAAAGGCAAGGAAGGACAGAAAAGGAAAAGGGTGTAGATGATCAGTAATTTACCAGCTTTACCAGAGCACAACCAGCTCCTCGAAAAGCCAGTCTCCTCATTATGTCTGAAGGCCAAGTGAAGCCAGTGGGAGAAGGCAGGGCTTTAGAAGTGCTGATTCAGTGTTAATATATTCAAAACTGAAAGAGAAGAAAAAGGCAGAGACAGGGGAAATAAAAAGAAGGGTCAAAGGAGTAAAAATGAGTACGAATAGACAGAAAACATTCAAGCAGAACTGCTAAAGATACGAGATCTGGAGAAAATAGGCATATCAGTTTTCTTGCGCCAATCAAACAGCTGCAAAGGCTCAGGCACTAACAGTATCTGATATTTCTTCCATTTTAAAACCAAATGCTTTTCACATGCATAAAGATGCCTCACTGAGGTTCCCCTTTACTCACACGGAATGACTGTCAATTCCAGGAACGAAGCATGCCTGCCCAACTGCACCCTAGTCAATAAGAGCAGAGTTCAATCACAGAGCTGGAATGGAGAGTGAACACATGTGGAAGGCTTACATGTGACACCAAGTGTTAGCAAGCTGGAACAAACCAAGAATGGCTCATGTGAGCAGAGTATGGAAAACTCCTCCTCGTCAAAAAAATTCAGAGAGACATTTCTTTCCAAAAGTCCTATCAGCACTGAAAAGATATCACATACAACTTTAGAAAGGTTAAAAAAAAAAAAAAAAAGCCTTCGACCATTTGGCAGGTCAAAATTACTTTTATAAATAATCCGCTGAAAATCAAATGACAAAAGATGTAAATCATTGGGGGGGGGTGTTTAGACCACACAATATTCAAAACTCCTTGACTCATTAATTTACTTTGATAAGAAAAAAAAAGATTCAACTTAAGGATAATTTTCGAATATTTTCTCATCCAAGGAACACATTTTAACATGTATTTTGGAAGTTTGGCTACAAAGGCAACGTGGCCAGGTGGGTGGGAGGGGCAATAGGACCTGAGCTCAGAAGACCAGGATAAGAGACCCAGGTCTTCCATCTCTGTTTGATGTTGCTTGAGTCACAACCTTTCAGATCTGTTTCTTTATTTCTAAAATGAGAACAGTAGTGTACATATCTCCCTTGGATTGTTATGACAGTGAAAAATGTATGTGAAATCACTTTGAAATGTCAAAACACAAAAAAAATGTTAAGTTTTAACTCTAGGATTGCATGCTGTCTTGGGCACAGGAACAGCACTTTATCCATTTTTGTAGCCTGACTTATAGCATAGTTTCAGTGATCAACTTATCTATTTAATAAGACATATTAAAAGTGCACTTAAGTGAGACATTAAAAAAAAAGTTTGCATAGTTTCAAAGGACTGTGAGCATCCATTCAGTAATTCTTTTTCTATAAAGAGAAAAGATTCTGAAACTTAGTTACAAGTTTTTAAATGGCACTGATTACAGTCAGATGTCCAAAACTCTAACAACCAATGATAAATTACAGTGGACAGTAAAGAATAACTTTACAATGTGCAACTGGGAAAATATTTACTCAGTATAGCCTAATGGTATATTTTGACAGTTTAGAGACTTTTAATACTCTCCTGTATTTCTAGTATTTCTTAGTACTGTAATACGGGTTTAAAACAAAAATCTTGGAAAACAGAAGATTCAAAAAGGGGAAAAAATCGCTTATAATCCAACTTCCCAGAGAAAAAGCACCCTTAACGTTGGCATTCACAGCTTTCAGTATTTATTCTATGCCCTGGTTGCCTTTTTTTTGTTTGTTTTTTTAAAAAGCATGAACAAACCACATGTATTATGTTGCAGCCTGTGTTTTAACTTAGGGAATATTCTCCCAATTCAGTGTTCTCTCACATGATGCTGGATGCCTTGAGAGTAGTCTATCATACAGATAGCAATTTACTAATCTTGGCGATTTGCATAGAATATCAATACTTAAGATATTCTGTACACTCCCAAAGCCAAAGAAAGTGGTCAAAGCCCTTCTATTTATCCACACATATTTATTACTGATTTGACATACTTCTTCAAAAGATACCTTCCAATCTTCCTTGGGATCTAAAATATGGGCAATCTGTTAACAGGTGATATGGCAGAAATTATACTACTCTTTTGTATTGAGTCCAATTTGCTTTTGAGTTATATTTGGGAAAAGAGCTCACTACTAAATGGAAAAAAATACCTTGAAATCATTTTTGAGGAGTCTTAGTTTGCTGGAAAATAAGTTAATAAAAATGCTTTACTCCAACATATGTTTCTATAATTGTAATAATTTCTATATCCACTATACCGTGTATTTGTCATTTGCTTTTCAGGATCTCTTCCACATTTTTGCCAATCTTTCTTCCTCTTTAAGTCACCAATTTCTACCCTGCAATAACAAAACTATGCTTCTTTCTCAGTAAAAAAATTTTAAAAGACGAAAAAATAACCAGAAACACACACAATTTGAAAATCTCGATTCTTTGTGGTGTTGCATATAAGAAACTATACCTGGGCTCCACGATAAATACAAGTCCCATTGATAAAAATACTCAGTCTGAACAGAGTCATCCAGAAAGTACTAAAAAAAAAAAATTTTACTAGGAGAGTTTGTGTCTGAACCGTCAACAAACGACAACAAAAAAAAGGAGGCCCTGAGCTGCGGAGAAAATGAAAGACTTTCCCAACCTGTCACCGGTACGGGGAACTAAGGGAAACGTTGACAGTTTTGAAGCTGCCCGCGACGAGAGCTCGGCCAGCCGCGGGGGGCGGGAAAGCGGGGCGCGGGGAGTTTCCGGGCCGCTGCGCGCCTTTGTCCCGTCAGGCAGGTGCGGCAAGGCTGCCAGGCGCTTCCCGA
>NW_020173377.1:1349207-1370219 GCF_003031525.2 Neophocaena asiaeorientalis asiaeorientalis
CCCGTGGCCGCCACGGCTGCTGCTATTGCTCCTCCGGCCGCTGCCGTCGCTCCCAGCACCCGCCGCCCTCACCCCTCCCGGTGCCGCCGCAAAGCCAGCCCCGCGGCCGCCAAGCGAACCTGGCTCCGCGCGACACTGCGTGCGCGCGCACGCGGGCAGGCGGCGGCGCGCTTTACGGCGGCAGCGTGAGTGCGTGACGCTCGCCCATGGTCTCTGTTCGCACGTGGCGCCTGCGGAGGCGCTTGTGGCTGTGATCGCTGCTGCAACAGCGGGCGCAGCCCTTTCGACTTACAGTATGAAGCGGCCGAGTGAGTGTGGTCAGGGGGCGGGCTTGGAGGGGCCTCTGTGTCTGATGGTCGACGAACCCACCAGGGCGCTCCTCTGCGGCTTGGTCTCTGGGGAATGGAGGGCCGGCGGGGAGGCCGTAGCCCTGATCCCGCCTAGAACTGGGGGTTGGAAGGCTCCACGTGAATCGCGGGCCTGTGGTGCAGAAAGAAGGCTGGGCCCCAAGGGTGAAGGTCGGGCCAGAGTCTCGTGAGGACCCAGTCAGTGTCTGAGCCAGGTTTCAGGCGCAGCGTTTTCCCTTGTGCGGCCACGTTTGATCCGGCCTTGGTGAGATCTGAGAGCCGCCTCTCAACCCCACTGTTAGCTCCTCCTTTGTGATTCGTGCTATTTGATAAGAAGTGGCTCTATTTTTGGATCTTATACGCTCCTGTGTGCTATCCCAGTATAATCTGGGAAGAGTGGGAGCGAGGAAGTTGGGCTCTACAACGGATCTGTTGAGTCAGTCTTTGGGACTTGAGTGGTCCCTGTTTATTTTTACCACACACCCACAAAATTTTTTTTAATTCATTTATTTTTATTTTTGGCTGCGTTGGGTTTTCGTTGCTGCGCGCGGGCTTTCTCTAGTTGTGGCGGGTGGGGGCTACTCTTCATTGCGGTGCGGTGACTTCTCGTTGCGGAGCACGGGCTCTAGGCATGCGGGCTTCAGTAGTTGTGGCTCGCGGGCTCTAGAGCGCGTGCTCAGCAGTTGTGGCGCACGGGCTTAGTTGCTCAGCGGCATGTGGGATCTTCCCGGACCAGGGCTCAAACCCGTGTCCCCTGAAATGGCAGGCGGATTCTTAACCACTGTGCCATCAGGGAACTTCCCCACAAGATCCTTAAATTAGGTTTCAGAGCCAGTTAATTACTTAACGCAAACATAGATGTGACCCTAGAGCGCAGTCATCAAAAACTAAAACTGATCATTTGTGGATAAAGTGGATTTTAAAAAACTGTAAATAGGGCTTCCCCGGTGGCTCAAGAGAAGCCACCGGAATGAGAAGCCCGCGGTCACCACAACTAGAGAAAGCCCATGCGCAGCAATGAGGACCCAACGCAGCCAAAAATAAATAAATTAAAAAGAAAACAATAAATTAACCCTTTTGTGATATGTTGCTTTGCAGAGTTAAAGAAAGCAAGTAAACGCATGACCTGCCATAAGCGGTATAAAATCCAAAAAAAGGTAAGTCTTGTTCTTGGAAGAGTTATACCAAGTATAATGCTAAACTTATTTCTGCCCCATCCCTTCTCCACAAAGAGGTCTGGATTAATATTGGTATGATTTCACCTCAAGAAATGGAGGTTGGATAGACTATGACACAAGCTCTTAAGCATCAGAAGTAATTCAGTGATAAGAGTCTAAATTTTGATCAATATGGTAACAATTGCTGCAAAAAGAATCTCCTGGTGACTTTTTCTTGCTGTTTCATACATAAGCATGTGTGTTCTCTGCATTGTTACAGTTAAAGTTCTATGTTTCTGGGTCATTTTACAGATATAAGTAAACTGCAGCCAGGTTGGTTACTCACATGAATTTTGTTTAGTATTTTTGTTAACTAATAAAATTTTATTACGATAGGTTCGAGAACACCATAGAAAATTGAGGAAAGAGGCTAAAAAACGGGGTCGAAAGAAGCCTAGGAAAGACCCGGGAGTTCCAAACAATGCTCCTTTTAAGGAGGCTCTTCTTCGGGAAGCTGAGCTAAGGAAACAGCGGGTAAAATGCATCTAAAATGTTCAACAAGTGATGTGTGGGTGTGTGTATTTTTTTCAAAGTAAAGTTAGAATATCAGGTCACTTTGGCTCTCCCATTTCTCTTGTGGCTTGAACACAGCTTGAAGAACTGAAACAGCAGCAGAAACTTGACAGGCAGAAAGAACAGGACAAGAAAAGAAGACTTGAAACTGACCCTGCTGTTGAGCTATGTAACATAGAACCTGTGAAAGAGGTAATGATTACAGTCATGAAAAATGGAGAAATAGGTTACATCTACTGACCTACTAATTTTGTGTCCTTTCCCCTTGTCTTTATCACCTAGGAATTTGGGCAATGCAAAGCTAAGAAAGCCAAGTCAAGCAAACAGAATCCGAAGAGGCTGTATTGTCAGGAACTTAAAAAGGTATCATAGTCTAGGTTAGTGTCTAAAAGTGGTAATGAGGTTTAAAAGACTAGAATTTTGTTTTTTCTTTCTCTCCTGACACCAACCTTGTAGAGGTGGAAGTAGAGTTCTCTTGAGCAGGAAGAATTCTTCAGCAAGTTGGCTTACTGATATGTTTAACTGAAGGAAATATTCTTATGGTTTTAATTTTTTTGCTTGGGAACAGTTCCCCATAAGCATGATTTACAGAAGTGGCATTTTGTGATAAAATAACATTATGACACAGTGGCTTTTTAAATAGAAGGAAATACTTTAGAGGAGCAGTACAAAAGTAAGAGTCTCTAAAGTACTCTGCTGAAACCTAAGTGAAGGAGGTCAAGGGGATGTCTTGGTGTAGCACTGCCATCCCCAACACCTATTTTCCTAAGGTCACTCCCTCCTGTGAATAGACCCTGACTGTGTTTCTCAGCAGCTCTTGGTAGGGCCACAAAGGTCTTTCAAACTACATAACTCAGAATGGGAAGATTATACATTTAGATAGTTGGGAATGTTTCCACTCTTGAAATCCACTTTGATCAGAGGCCACTGAACAAACTTATGTCTTATTGTCATGTAAGAAATAAACATGTGAACATCATTCACACCAAAGTGAAGATACGAGATTCAACTCTGGGGCTTCCCTGGTGGCGCAGTGGTTAGGAATCGCCTGCCAATGCAGGGGACGCAGGTTTGAGCCCTGGTCCTGGAAGATCCCACATGCCAGGGAGCATCTAAGCCCGTGAGCCACAAATACTGAGCCCGTGTGCCACAACTACTGAAGCCCGTGCGCCTACAGCCCATGCTCCGCAACTAGAGAAGCCACCGCAGTGGGAAGCCCGTGCACTGCAATGAAGACTAGCCCCTGCTCACTGCAACTAGAGAGAGCCCACGTGCAGCAACAAAGACCCAATGCAGCCAAAAAAATAAATAAATAAATTTAAAAAATTTTTAAGCGATTCAACTCTGAGCTCACCCTGTTGCAGAGTAGACAACGCCAGTGTACTTATGTGGAGGGTGGTGCCAGAGCAAGGGATGGTGTTCTGATAGCTTCTGCTTTGACAGGTGATTGAAGCCTCAGATGTTGTGCTGGAGGTGTTGGATGCCAGAGATCCTCTTGGTTGCCGGTGTCCCCAGGTAGAAGAAGCCATTGTCAAGGGTGGACAGAAAAAGCTGGTACTTGTATTAAATAAATCAGGTAGGCGAAAACATTGCTCTTTATATTCCATATGCACTAGTGAGGTATGAGGAAAACATCTGAACAGTCTTGATTGTCTCTGAAGACTGATAAGATCCAACTCTGACCTCAACAAAACCAATGCATATGCATGAGCTCTTATTGCCAAAGACAGTGCTGGGCAGTGGGGTGGAAATTTTTTTTTTCCCCTTAATTACTATATTATACTTATTTATTCATTTATTTACTGTTATGTTGGGTCTTTGCTGTGTGTGGGCTTTCTCTAGTTGCGGCGAGCGGGGGCTGCTCTTCATTGCAGTGTGCAGGCTTCTCTTGTTGCGGAGCACGGGCTCTAGGCATGTGGGCTTCAGTAGTTGGGGCACGTGGGCTTAGTAGTTGTGGTGCACGAGCTCACTTGCTCTGTGGCACGTGGGATCTTCCCAGACCAGGGCTCAAACCCGTGTCCCCTGCATTGGCAGGCGGATTCTTAACCACTGCACCACCAGGGAGGTCCTGGAGATGTTTTCTAGAAGCGAATTAACTGGTTTGTACTGTTCTTTCGCTATTCAGTACTTAACCACCTTGTCTTATTTAAGAGTGTAAGCTTTTATGCTCAGCTTACTGTGTAGTACATTTCACGTAGGAAATGATGACAGTGCCACATTCTTCACACCTGCACAATGTCGACATGTGGCACTATTTAGATGAGACATGATTATGTATCTGGGTTTGAGCAGCAGGGACAGAAACACCCAGAAACAGAAACCTGTGAAACAGAAAGTAAGGATGGGATCTAAAATTACAGTTGGGGTCAGTAAACATGGCTCCTACCTGATAGTAAATTCTGGAAACATAGCCCTAAGGTTAGTATGGTAATATTCTAGAGGTTGACTTAATCCTGAAAGGATGAGCAATGCAGAGGGGAATTAAAGAAATACAGAGGTGTACATACTGAACTCTGTTAACCAGAAGCATGGTAGGCAGCTGACCCTCTCCCCATCTTCTAGTTCAGATACTTTTGAAAAAACGGGGAAAAGGCAAACCTGAATGAAATCCATAGTTTACTAGACTTTGCAAATTTATCTCAACAAAATGACCAAATTGGAACAGTGTTTTATTCCTAATCCCTTTCAGATTTGGTACCAAAAGAGAATTTGGAGAACTGGCTAAGTTATTTGACAAAGGAATTGCCAACAGTGGTGTTCAAAGCCTCAACAAATCTGAAGGACAAAGGGAAGAGAATCAAGGTACCCTTAATTTAGTGGTGGGAAATGTGGTTCTTTCATCTTTCAGATGGGTGAAATATGATGAGTGTACAAAATCTTGATTAAAAAATGAAAACTTTTAAGATCCAACTCTGATTTCATCCAGGGATAATCTGAAAGGCAATGGAATGTGGTGATTTTAATAGATGGGCTCTGGAGCCAGATGGCTTGGGTTTTGTCTGGTGGATTGTCAGAAGTAGTTAAAGTAATTATTTAGAATTTTAACTTGTGAAGGTAAAGAAGAAAGCTGCTCCATTCAAAAGTGAAGTCTGTGTTGGAAAAGAAGGCCTTTGGAAGCTTCTTGGAGGTTTTCAGGAGACTTATGGCAAAGCCATTCATGTTGGGGTAATTGGTGAGTTTCAGTTCAACATATTTTATGTCTTATCTCAGTAAGTGCAACTCGGCACTATAGGTAATGTTAGCTTCTAAGAATTCTGGTTTATTTGAATTAATAATCTTTTCCTGCTTTTTCATTACCTGTGCAAGAAATGAAGATGCTAAGAGTAGTTTTAGTGTTGAAGTGAAGACGCTCAGATCCAACTCTGATCTTGCTCTAAACAGGCAAGCATAAAACAAGGGAGTGGAGATTTTATAATTACCAGCACATAATGCCTTTTGTATCTGTGGATTTCCCATTTGTAGGTTTCCCAAATGTGGGGAAAAGCAGCATCATCAATAGCTTAAAACAAGAACGGATATGCAATGTTGGTGTATCCATGGGACTTACAAGGTAAATTGAGTTCCATAATTGCAATATTTCATTATAGGTAAGTATGATTTTGTTTATTTTAAGGGCGACAGTTTTCTGTTTCTATTTACTCAACTTTCTATTTAGTGAAAGGAACAGGGTTAAGCCAGTGTTAGGCTTGGGAAGAATTGATTAGAATAGCTGCCCACAATCTAGTCTGAAAGACGAGCAAATAGATTCATAGAAGGAAAAGCTGCCTTAGAGGAAGTGATGTTTGAACCTGAACTTGAAATGAATAGAAGTCTGCCAGGTAGAAGAGGGGGGAGATACTACAGAGGAAACAGCATGTGTTTAGGTCAGTATGTATGTAAGCTATAACACGTAGTGTTTTGTCTTTAGAAGAGGAGGGTGTGCTGTTATGGTTTTAGATAAACATGAAGCAAATGATGATAAAATGGATCTGACAGACTGTGCTGAGTTTGTTCAATCCAACCCTGAGCTTCTTTGTGTCTCTTGGCCTTTAGGAAAACCAGTGCCTGTCAGTTACCATCTTTCTTGTTTCAGGTACATGCAGGTTGTCCCCTTGGACAAACAAATCACAATCATAGATAGTCCAAGTTTCATCGTGTCTCCACTTAACTCTGCTATTGCACTCGCTCTGAGAAGTCCAGCAAGTATTGAGGTAGTAAAACCAATGGAGGCTGCTAGCACCATCCTGTCCCATGCTGATGCTCGACAGGTAAAAAGAATCCCGTTCCCTTGAGCTCCATCTTGTCTTTCATTATAAGCATTTTTTTTAACATCTATACTATATCAGATAGATGACAGTTTGTTTTTCTTTTTTTAATAAGGTAGTACTGAAATTTACTGTCCCAGACTTCAAGAATTCTCTGGAATTTTTTACTTCATTTGCTCAGAGAAGAGGACTGCACCAAAAAGGTGGAAGCCCAAATGTAGAAGGTGCTGCCAAACTGCTGTGGTCTGAGTGGACAGGGTAAGGCTTCTTTCTGTTGGCTTTTTGATGACCACATAGAATAAAGGAACTGATTTTTGACACACTTTATTTTTAATACCAGTGCCTCCTTAGGTTACTTTTGCCATCCCCCTACATCCTGGACTCCTCCACATTTTAATGAGAGCATTGTGACAGACATGAAACGGGGCTTTAACCTGGAAGAACTGGAAAAGAACAATGCACACAGCATACAAGGTAAGCACGGCTTGTGTTTAACTACTGTCTTCATAAGCTGACAGGCCAATAAAGGTCTCATCTGTTTACACGGGCTGTTTACCTTTCCTAGCCATCAGGGGCCCTCGTTTAGCCAGTAGCATCCTTTTCCAGTCATCGGGTCTGACAAATGGAGTGATAGAGGAAAAGGACATACCTGAAGAATTGCCGAAACAGAAAGAACGGAAGCAGGAGGAGCGGGGGGACTATGAAGATGTCAACACTGACCAGGAATGTGTTGACGAAGAAGGTGATGTAAGTATGTTGTGCGTGAGTTGTTTAAGCTGAAGTAAGTTTTCTAGCATTACAATGTACAACAGAGGGGAAGGGGCTGAAGGAAGAAATAGAAATTAAGTATCTCATGACTTTAAAAAGCCTCGTACAATTTAGAAGTTAAAGGCTTGCAATCATTAGTCTTGATTTTGTGCATCCATTAATGTGTACCTCCAGAGGCGTTTTCTGGGTAATTAAATTGGATTAATGAGCACACAAGGGCTTACTAACACTGTTTCTCTGTCCCACAGGAAAAGAGCTCAGACATGTTCCCTGAAGAAGAGGCCTGCGAGGCACTGCCTGAGGACTCTCAATCAGGTGAGTTGGGTGGAGGGATCTTCTAACAAAGCAGTACAGTAGCTTTTATTTTTGTTTTTAAACACCTCCTTTTTCTTTCCAATACAGATAAGCAGTCTGCACCATCTTTCATCTTGGATAAAATGACTGAAGAGGAAGATGATGCTTATGATTTCAGTACAGATTATGTATAATAGAACTTTGTCCTTATATAATGGTGTTTTGTTGTTGGTTTTTAACATTGTGAGCAGACTGCTAAGCTGTTCTCTGCGTGTGATGTACCAGTTTGTTACAGTATGACATAAGCTGTGTAAATTTTGTGAATGTGTATATAATGATATATTCATTTTAAAAAATCAGGCAACTTAGAAAGTGTCTAAATTCTATAAAAAGATATCTCTTAAACAGTGAGTGGATAGAAGTTAAAACATACCTTATTGAAACATGTAGTTTTACTTTATTTACAGATTCGGCCACAGGTCACAAAATTAAAACCAAGCAGCAGTGTTGAACTAGCTGTACCAGCCGTATCTAAGTACATTCACCTCTGGTCATTCAGCACCGTCAGTAAGCAAACTCTTGGTAAGGCAGATGGAGGCATATTTATAGTCTGTCTGGGAAGCTGACTGCCAGATGGGGCAGTTTGTCCTCTTTACCCAGCTGAAATGTCCCTTGTCCCTTTGTTGCTGCAAACAGGCATTGAAGCCTAGCAAGTGTTACTTCCCACACATACTGTCTTCCAGGATTTCCTGAGAAATGCTTATAGCATATTTATTTACTTTATATTTGAGATCTCCACATGTCTTCGGATTAGGCTGAATTTGCCTGTTGGGTCTGGAATATACCATTTTTCCCAGACATCAGTATATGAAGCAGTTCTTCCCCATGGCTTAAAGTGCCCATTCCAGTGGAGTAGCTTGGCAGCCTTAACAAACTGGGGTGAATATCGTTTTCCAGCACTGGAACCTTACATTTAGGAAAAAAGAGCCAAATGACTATACTAATCAGACACAAGACTGCAGGAAACTTAAGGGAAACAATATATTCCATCCCTGAGGGTGGCCCTTTAGACACTTTATTAGCTTAGGCCCTTGGTTAATTATCTACTTACCAAGGTGGCGAACATTCCACATAGGGTCGATGGTGGAGTGCTGTCGATAAAATACGATCAGCAGAGGTGGTGTTGTGATGCTGCCAGCCAGTGTTCTACTGTACAGCCCTTCTCTTGGTGGGACAGATAACAAATGAAAGCTGTTAGTAAAGAATCCTAATTCCTGTTAGTGAAGACCACCAGGGTTGAAATAACAAAAGAGTGTTCACAGCTAGGCCAGTTACATACTTACTCTACATTGAGTTTCATCCATTTTTCCAGCTGGCTAGTTATATTCTGTCTTTTCCATTCTGTCAAGTTTGCAACAAAAACTCCAGGGTTAAATGAGCAGGTGCTGGCTTTCATGGAAAGCTTACGAATTCTTTCCTTTTTATAGTCAAGATATCCAATGTAATTGTACTAAAAACACAATTGGGATATATAGTATGTTTAATGCTTCAAACAGTAATTTGATAACTGTTCTGCTTACTTATGACTTCTCAGATTATTAAAAAAGGGCTCTACATAAAGCAAATAAAAGTGACACTTGGGATTGCAAGCTAGACAACAGGAACCTAAACATTAAGCCAGATGTTCAAGGAGAATTAGGTTGTCTAATCCGTGAACCAATCTAGGAAAGCAGCCTTGAGTTTTGGGATGAAATAATTGGTGAGTAAAATGTAGCTAAAGATTTAGAATTTCCTGATTTTGCTGCCTCTCCCCATTGACGTGAATTATAGAGAGTGGAATGTCTATTTACGTGGTCTAATAAGTAATTTACCTGGTTCCCTGCTCCACGGATGACTACTTTAGTAGAGGATGAATCACAATCTTCTGAAAATGCAGCTGCATGTCCTGGCTTCAGTGGTGTATTGTACAGGGCAAGAATATCACCTGAAACAGATAAGGGTAAGATTTACACTGGAAGTTGCCCCAAGATTCCCTATTCCTCCCACTTAGGATGGCCTTTTATAGGATATCATAAATAAGACAACCACTATCGCCCACACTGGACAGAGAGCAGCACTGATGGTGACATTCTTTAGTACCTTGTACAATTACATCATCGTCCATATATATGGCCTTCTTTGCGCTGGGGACCAGTATTGGCAAGTAGAACCTTGCAAAGGTTAACTGGAAAAGGAAAGAGGCATTGGCACAAGATTTGTCAGTGGCTGTGCTTTTGTTTATTAGAAACTCCCAGAATGCTCTCAGTATCCATGCAGGAGAAGACAGCCAAAAGTCTCTGAACTTCCAGGTTTGGTCCCCAGGGAAGTACTAGTACTGTACCCACAGTTACCCAGGTATTCCAATCGTTTCATAATACTACCAAGTACAAACAAGGATGCATGGAACTCACTGGTTTCATGGAATCCCCCTGGTCAGGATCCTCCTTTACTTTCCCTTCCAAAAGTTTAGTGTCAAAATTCACAATTTTGTACCTGATGCTTTTCAGGGTACTGCTGCTGAGCCAGGACCTGATGAAAATAAACCACTAAATATCAGTTTTAAGTAATCATGTCCCAAACCACAGCCATATCTCTGCTTTCCAATAAGACCATAATGCAAGAGAAATCCTGAGGACAAAATAGGTGTCTTCAAGCCCCTTCACCTCTGAGCTTTGGTTTCCTCATCTGCAGTGAATTTACCCACTAAAGACCCTTCCTGAACCAAGATTCCATGGTGATAGTGCACCCAAAGGCTCATACTTTTGATCACTCTTCTGACACTAAAACTGCTGTAAAAAAAATTCATTATGGAATTGAGAAGATCCTTTCACCACATGGATCATTTAACATTTGTCCCTCCAAATACATCAGTGAAGAAAATGAGTCAAAGTATGATGGTAGTGAAAGCTAAGTTATCAACAAAGCTGGTAAATCAGTCTGTTAATCTACACACTCATTATTCACTGTGTTGGCTGAGTGATTTCTACCTGAGTCTAAGGTACTGCCTGTAAGAAAAGTCAGTATTCCCTAAAGAGGTGTTGCACATTTTTCCTAGGCCCATTTCTCATCAGCGTTTTGTGGATATAATGTTATTTCTGTAGTCTATTTTAATGCAATATTTCTTTCTACATTGTTTTAGATGATTTCTTGAGTTTTTAAAATATGGAAAAATAATTCGTAACAACTGATGAACAACCATGGAGAAAGGCACAAGAACAGATATGTTTTAGAACTTTGACCACTATTAACCTGTTAGATAAAATGTTTCTTGGAATAAACTTTAAATCTTAATTCAAAGCATCTTTCAAAACACAGTTAAGACATCCATTAGATTGAGTTTCTATTAATCACAAGTTACAATAGTAAGGATCATTTGCTGAGCGATTATTATGTCGTAGGTGTTTTCATATATTTTTTCATTTACTTGACACAACAATCCTCTAATCTGGATATTTGTACCCCGTACTTACAGATGAGTAAATGGGTTCCAAAGAGTTAGGTAATGTTCCCCACTATGGGCTAAAATTTGGATCAGTGTCTATGCTCACTTCACCATACTACCTTGCCATTGCTCCCATGTCCCTTCCCACTCTAGACCAGAACTACTCAAGAGCATGTTCTTGAAATAAGGAACTTGTAAGAGAATGTAAATCAACACCTTACTTCCTTCATTGAGAAAGTCTTATTACCAAAAAAAAATCCACTTAACTATGCATAGTAACGCAGTTGATTTACATCTTGGCACAGTTTTCTTACATGTTTTTGCTATCATGGAGACATGTTTATGGTACAATCACATGGAAGAACAATGCAGTTTACATGTGGTATAATTATATAGGAAAAATGTAAACATTGAAAAACATTACTGGATTGGCAGCTGGCCTGCTCTTAGAGCATCCCTTAGAAGCAGAATCATCAGGGAAGCCGAGCTCACCGGAGATGGTCTCCTGTACCGTTGAGTGTAACAATGTAGAAAATCACACTGGAGCGAGTGTTGTGCTGAATACTGTTTATGGCTGCAATGGCCCCCCCAAGCCTATCTTCAGATGCAGCAATGACCACAGGAATCTCCTCTTGTCTCCCATCTACCGCATGCTGGGGAGCATTTGGGACAAAGTCTACAGGCTGAAGCCCCACAATTCCTGAATCTGCAAAGAACACACACAGAGAAGGTACTGTGATACAAACACAATCTCAAGAGCCTTTGATACAGAGCCCAAGACATGAAAAGAGGTAACCTGAGAATTATGATACTTACACCTCATTCTGCCTCATTGTAATGTGAAGCATATAGCCCAGAAATTGTGTTTTTCCTATATGTAACCAGGCCTTTGGAAAAGCATTTTTAAAAAAACAGGCAGACAATTCTGATACATTACTGGTAGGAATATAACAATCTTTTTAGACTGTATTTGGGCAATTTGTATCAAGAGCCTTAAACAGGTACATGGCCTTTGACCCAATAATTCCCCTTGTGTCTCTTAAGGACATCTGAGAGGTAACCAAAAGTCACAATTTTATTTACAATTGTGAAAAACCTAGAAACAGACTAAAAAACAGTTGTTTTTCAAACTGTGAATTGTATCCCACAAGTAGGCATGAAATCAATATAAGTGGATCGCAATCAGAACATGAGTAAGAAAACAGTTCCTGAATTGGAATAGAACAGTGACTTAGAAAATATCAGAATGCATCACATACAGCAAATGCAAGTATTGTTTTGTAAACCTTGCTTTTTATAATAAGTTTGTTCATTTACTCATTCATCATGCATTGAACACTGAATGCCTACTATGTGCCAAGCAATATCTAGGCACCAGGGTTACAGCCATGAATAAGATGGTCAAATCTTTACCATTGTGTAGGGCAGATAGACAATAAATACATGTATGTGTCTGCTGTATGTAACACATTCATTATTGTGGGGTTGCCATAAAAAAAATCTGAAAGTCATTGTACCAAAAGACTTTTTCCTATGGCAAAAAGTAAACTATGTGACATTAAATTTACATATGAAGAGTTTTGTCATGGTGACGTACTTAGGATATAATTATGTGAAAAACCGTGTCATGTGTAGTTTATATATAGTATAATCTCAACTGTATAGAAAAAAATACAGAGAAAAAAAACCTGGAAGGTACTAACACAAAATTTTAATTATCTCTAGGCAGTGAAATCATTTATTCAATGAATATTTAGAAGCACCTCCTATGTACCAGCCACAACTGTCCTCATGGAGCTTGAATGCTATTTTCTTTTTTACATATGTTCCCACCAGAAGCATGCATTACTTTATGCAAATATGTATGTATATATAAAAACACACACACATATATACACTATTATAAAAACATGCTATCAGAGCACTCAGTGAAAGTTAAGGAAAAGCTATTAGTCTTTTCTTGCTCTGGTGAAGTACAGTGGGTGACAATCCAAAAATGATTTTTGACAAACACTCTGAAGCCTCAAACATCCCTCAATACCAAGGCAAAGCAGTATAAACAACTAATCTAAAATAACTGGCAGCGGAATTATACAATAGTGGTCTTTTAAATCAGGTGACAAGGCTTTGTGGTTTTGTTTTACTACTAAAGACCTGCTGATATGGTTTCATGTGTTAAAGCAGAGTAACAGGTAAAGGAAAGTAACCAGACCGACACTCTAGTGAACAGAGGAGGCATCAAACACGAGCAACACTCACCTGTCCCCACATTCTGAAGCCCTGCCCTACTGAAATGTCTGTAGATAACAGCCCACAGTGGCTTTCTCCAAGGCCTCTGATTTGGTAAAAAGGAATCTTCTGTGAGATCAAACCCTCAGCAAACAACTGCCCGGCAAGGAGAAGGGGACAGGCTGCAATAGCACAATGAGTGCCACCTGCCTTTCTGAAAGTCTTTAGTACTTCTATAAGGCCAAGAAGAAAGCCGCCTTTTCCTTGAATCTAGTGATGTAACTCAGAATGTGGGACACAGGGAATTCCAGGTCCTCAACACATGCCAAGGCATTAGTCAGGGTTCCCATACCTGAAACCTCGTTCCTCAGCAAACTGCTCAGGCCGAGGAAGTTATGGTGTAAAACCAGTAAGAAGAGAGCAACAGCCAGGACCAGGATGATAATGTTTACTGAAACAGAGGAGAATGCCCATGTTACATCTCTTCACCTTTTGACCTGGTATAAAACAATAGAACTGTAGAAAGGACATACCTTTACGGAACGACATCTTTTTCTTCTGTCTTATATAAATATTAGTTATTAACCCTACAAAACAAAAACAAGCCCCCAAAGTCAGTAGGTACATTAGAATGTCCATCAAAATGCATACATGCTTTTTTTTTTTTTTTCTGGTTGCATGCGGGCTTTCTCTAGCTGTGGTGAGCCGGGCTACTCTTCGTTGCGCTGCGCAGGCTTCTCATTGCAGTGGCTTGTCTTGTTGCAGAGCATGGGCTCTAGGCACGCGGGCTTTAGAGTGCAGGCTCAGTAGTTTCAGTGCACAGGCTTAGTTGCTCTGCAGCATGGGGATTCTTCCTGGACCAGGGCTCGAACTGGGTCCCCTGAATTGGCAGGTGATTCTTAACCACTGTGCCACCAGAGAAGTCCCACCTACACACTTTTATTCAGGTAGAAACAAGAAATGCATATGGTATTTTCTGCAAGAAACTCGTTTTGAATTAACAGTTTCCAAGGACCCAATTTGGGATCTGAATTTTTTATGGTAGTCATAATAATAAAATACGTCCAGTAACTTATAGCCTTGTATACCATATGCCACTAGATGAAAAGCAAAAGAAATTCTACCAGGAGGAATACCTGGAGTCTAACCACTATGGAAATGTTTTCTGAATGAATTTCTACTTAAAATTCCTAATTAGACATGGACTTCAGTTGTCTATGATCCAGTAAACCAAGGTCAGCCTCGTTGGTACAAACATCCCTGTTCCAAGATGTATTCCATTCATCTTTAACTGGAATTAAAGAAAAGAGAAAAAAGAACAGTTCCCAAATTCATTTAAAACTATAGCAGAGGGACTTCCCTGGTGGCGCAGTGGTTAAGAATCTGCCTGCCAATGCAGTGGACACAGGTTTGAGCCCTGGTCCAGGAAGATCCCACATGCCGCTGAGCAACTAAGCCTGTGCGCCGCAACTACTGAGCCTGCGCGCTAGAGCCAGCGAGCCACAACTACTGAAGACCGCACACCTAGAGCCCGTGCTCCGCGACAAGAGAAGCCACCGCAATGAGAAGTCCGCACACCGCAACAAAGAGTAACCCCCACTCGCGGCAACTAGAGAAAGACCGCGCGCAGCAACAAAGACCGAACGTAGCCAAAAATAAACTTATAAAAAAGAAAAAAAAACCTATAGCAGGGAAACAGAATTACAAAAATTCACAAAATCCAATCTTGCTATCAAAAGTTTAGAGCTCTAGTCTCAAAAATTAAAAGTCTGCTAAAAGAAAAAATTAGCTTTTTCTGGGGGCTTCCTCTCTGTTGGTTAACTACCCATCTCTTATGAAAGTGGTGTCTAATACTGTCACTCCGCCGGTGGTTTGTGCTCCCCAGCTCATCTGAAGCCTTCACTTTTTCAAAACAAATAATTCAATGGAAACAAGACTGTAAGTGGGGCTAAATTAAACTATTAGGTTTCTACAACAATCTCTGGGTAATGTTTCATTAAAAACATTTTATACAACCTGGATATTGTGATCCTACATTTGAGAACTTTACCCTTTTCTACTTCATCTTCCCCCATGGGAGTACCTAACACTTACATAAAGGCTATTAATTTTACAAAGTACTTTCAAATATAGCATATTTCTAAAATCAAAGTTAGTTTGAATTAATTTCATCTTAAATGAAGTGCGTGCCTATCAGGCACTTGATTTCTCAAGGCCTTTGAAAAGAAGAGAAATATATTGAAGTGCTGTTTAAAAAACTGGGATCACAGGCCAGATTACAAATTTGGGAGAACATAATTCAGACTCCCAAAGAACAATCTAAAATAAACACACATTCTTTCTCGCTCACTCTCATTTCTTTCTAGAACAGTATATGTAAAGTATATTATACCAACAAGTTTACTCTCTAAAGACTACAAATCGTTATATACCCTGAGCCATGTGTCTCTATCTCCTCTTGAGGACTGAGCCTTACCTATAGAAGGTGGCAGACTGGGGGCTGCTCAGACAGAGTTCTAACATCTGCCTGCTTGGAGCCAACTTCCACCAAGACTGGAGAAAACTATCTCACTTTAATAAATCTCATTTAGTTAATGGTATAAGGGCCAATGGTTTAGCTCAACAATGTCCACTAACAATTACTTACAGGTGGTATGTTAATTGAGAGGCACAAGTATTTGTGCTATTGTAGCTACCTAGACAGAAGAAAAACACAATCCCAGCAGCTATTTGATGTACTTAAGTAGATTCACATGGCAGAAACCACCTACTCCTAAAACTCTTCCACAGTTATCTACATGCAAAATGCCGATTATTATGGAGTGTGTCTGATCCATATTTCCTTTCCTGGTGCAATTCCTGGTAATGGAATTCACTGATCTGGTTAGAAAGAATTCTCAAAACAAAACTGTATGTACATCCCAGATGTGCAATATTGGCTGTATTTTTGCAAGAGTACACAACTGTGTACAATTTGATCAGTAATATTCAATTGTTCACTATGAAAAGTAGCATTTTGTCTATAAATTACAAGACCTTCACATTCCCAAATCATTCACAATACACACACATAGCAGGCATTCCCAAAAATATGGGTGAAGAAACCTTACGGGGCAAGAACACGTTATGTTTTTAACTTGCTAGCTACCTGCAATAGTACCCACATCTCAGTAGCCTTTTCTGCTTTTCTTTCTACTGCTATATATTCCCAAGGAAGGCCATTCCACTCATGCTCTGCAACCTATCCTATAATTGTTTCCTTGGTGCAGCATCAGCAAACTCTTTCCCTCTCTGCTGGATCACACACTTAGCAGCATTATCATGCTCTGGTATCTTCCAGTTAATTAAAAAATAAAAATAAAAAAGACACCACTTCCCATATCCCAGCAGACCCACAGACCCATTTCTCTGTTCACTCTCACTCTAAAAGCTTGAAAGGATTTGAAGTTCCCAGCTCCACTTTCTCTCCTCTTGTCCTCTATCCTACTTCAACCAGACTTCTGGCCCTACTTCTCCATTCAAAGTGGCTTTGTCGAGGTCACAAAAGACCAAGGTCATCTTTCTGTCCTCTTACCCATCCCCTCAGAGGCCATCAAGAAAGTTCACTGCTCCCCCTCTTCAATTATGAAATTATCTCATTTATTTGATTTCTTTGTGTCTTCCCTGCTCTAAGAAAACAGTGACCCCAGTGAAAAGTGTTTATTCGTGTATCCTTGCCATCTAAAACCATGTCTGGTAAATGGTAATAGGTATGTGATATTTGTTGAATGGTCTTGTTAATCCAGGAGCAAGGCTGGTTCTCAGCTCTGAAAGGGAACACGATCTTTGATAATAATCATGAAAACAAATTCAAACACAAGGAAAGACATGGATTCCAATGGAGATGTCTCTGAAATTGAACCTGACACGCAATCTCCTTTTCCCATGATTATCTTTATAGCTCAAATACCATAAAGGCTCTGCAGCAACTGCCACCCTGTGAAGTGCATTTAAAGAGGGATAACACAGAGGGATACATCTATTTCTGCATACGAGGGAAAGTCTGTTTAGTCTCTGCCAGACTGAAAGGTGGAAAAGGCACTAAGGATATACATCCACTTTCTCTACCTCTTCTCTGCCTAGCTCCTATTTGGCTTTCAGGAGTCTGGGGAGCCTCCCCCAAACCTCACATTCAGCTGCATCTCCCCTGAGCTCTCACATCTCCCAGGCTTCGCTACCCCAGAGTAAATCCGGCTTATATTCGTGGGGTTACGTGGCTGTCTCCTTTGACACACTCTGGGCTCTAGGAAGGCAAGGACCTGGTGTTGGTCACGGCCATGTCCTTGGCCCAATTCATGGCACAAAAAAAGCTGCCGGGAATGTTTGCTTACTGCATGAGGTCGGCAGCCGCACACCGCCTGCCCTGGAGTGCCTAGAATCCCACCGCCTGTGACCCTGAGGCGCAACACAGCACAGAGGCCAGACAGCCAGTTGGGACCCACAGGCTCAGGTTTCCCAGAACAGTTTCTCTCCGGAACGTGAGTCTTCCACCTTGCTCAGAGTAACGGGGCAGGGCCTAAGCTTCTGAGATAGACGCCTGCCTCGAGAGGCAGTGCGAAACCTTTGCTGGCCTCTTTCGGGAGGCCTGAGTCTGTGAGGACGCCAGTGAAGCCGCCAAGCAGCCTGGAGGGACAAACTGGAGACTCCCCGGGTGGGAACTCTCTCCAACTCGTGCGAAGGGGCGGGCCAGGACCCGTCCTTCTCCGAGGGCATTCCCTTTCTCTGGATGATGCGTTCTGGGGTACTCCCCTCTAAATTCTGGGGGTCAATAACGTTTAGGGGTGTTTCGCAATGGGTGACGCTCCAGGGGTTCCCCCCACCCCGCGGCCCCGAGGCCAGCCGTTTCCCTCGGACGCTCCCCACGGCCTCCCTTACCTGCAGCCCGAGGAGGAGGGGCCGCTGCCCACGCCCCGGCCCGCCCCGCCAGCTCAGCGTCCCCACCGCAGGCCCCAGGGCCCAGCCCGCTGCCGGGCCGCCCGCGTCCCCTACACTCCGGACCGAGCCCGCCTGCCCGCTAGCTCCGCGGCCGCCGCGCAGTCCCGCAGCCCCCCGCCGTTAGCCGCTCGGTCCGCAAGACCGTCGCGCAGAGCAGGCGCCGCCGGGCAGCCCCACCGCTGGGGTCCTCGCCGAGAAATGTCCGTCGCCATGGAGACGGGGCGCGCGCAGGCCGCCGTTAAGCCGCGAAGGCACAGCCAAGTACAGTTTGGGGGACCTGGACCGCGGCCCTCGGCACCCAACAGCACTGACGGCGAACCCTTCACGGGCGCGTGATGCCTCGGCTCGGCCGCCACCGTCAGCATCTCGGCCTTTGCAGAGAGGGCGCCGGCCTACAGCCAGCTCCGAAAGCGCGGGTCGCCTAGCGAGGGCACGGGGAGGGGCCTCGGGCCGACCGGGTTTGTGGGAGACATCCGCTTCCGGGGCCGCGGCCATCGCGACCCTCGGCTCGACAGAACAGTAGAGCTGTACGCAGGAGCTGACCCCGGCCCCTACTGTCCCTGAGTCCCGGCCGCCTTCGCTCCGCCGCCCGCTTCCTGAGCCAGTCATGTTGGAGTATCTGAGTTCCCTGCCCACGCAAATGGTGAGGGCGCTGCCCGCCTCGGCCCCAAGATTCCTACACGCCGCTCGCGAGCCTGGCAGCTCCGCAACCCTTGTCCGAGACCCACCCGGTGCAGCGCGGTTCCTACCCCGATGGCTACTTTCTTCCCCGAAATGAATCTCCTGGGTCCCCTTCTCTCTTCCCCCGCGAGGATACCCCAGCCCGGGTTCCGTGAGTTTGCTCTAATTCCCCCGGGAAACCCAAAATGTCATTCCTTGCTTAAGTTCTTGGGGAAGTCCCATATATTGGGATCGCCCTGTGCCAAAGCTGTGAGGCCAGGGCAGGAATGTACCTCTCCGGTGGTGGAACCAATTTCTGCTTTGCTCTCCTTCACCTCTAGGATTACAAGGGCCAGAAGCTAGCTGAACAGATGTTTCAGGGAATTATTCTTTTCTCTGCAGTAAGTATTGGTTTTGCATAGTCGTCTCTCCCCACCCCCACCCCAGCTTGACTGTATTTAATATACTTTCTTTGTCTCTAGATAATTGGATTTATCTACGGGTACGTGGCTGAACAGTTCGGGTGGACTGTCTATATAGTTATGGCGGGATTTGCTTTTTCGTGTTTGGTAAGAAATTTGTGGGTGCTTGGATGTTGGTGGCAACTTAGGTTTTCTGAATTGGGTTGTTTTGGTTGGCCCTAGTAGTGAGAACTGGCACCATCGTTTACCTCATCCTTCCCTTGCTATCACTGGAAAAGTAAATGCCAAATAGCATCAGATAAGGTTAAGGTACATAAAGCTCATTTCTTTTGGCAGGCGATCCAAGCAGTAATCTTAAAGTCAAACTAGACCTTAAGACCTTACGGTCTTCATATTGCTCCCTCCTCACCTTTCTTTTAGCTCTTAAAGCCATGTGTAAACAATGAGGCTTGTTCTCACAGTATCTTGTCTGGGTGGTGGCACGTAGTTTTCATAGGAATGTCAGTTTCATTTTTTTTTACCTTTAGCATAGGAGTCATTTGGGAACCAGGCATTATCCATAATGCTCTTTTAAACTTTTAATGGCCATAAATGATGTGTTTTCTCTGTTCTGACCCAGCTGACACTTCCTCCATGGCCCATTTATCGCCGGCACCCCCTCAAGTGGTTACCTGTTCAAGACTCAGGCACAGAAGACAAGAAACCAGGGGAAAGAAAAATTAAGAGGCATGCTAAAAATAATTGATTGCGGTTTTCATGATTGAGCTTTACTACTGCACCTGCTTTTGTTTCGTGTGACATGAGCTAAATTGTTTTCATATCCAAAACATGAGCTAAAAACACCTATGCTCAGCTGTGTACAGATTTTGTTCTCTCTATATTTCACTTTTCTGTTGGGTTTTGACTTATAAATATTTTAGACCTTCTCTTCACAATCTTCCTCTGAAATGGAGAACAGAAAACACAAGTATGCAAAGTTTCTTTCAGGTTTACAAAATAATGAAGAATAAAAGCCTCATAAATGACAGTACAATTTAACTATCAAAGTTTTATAATTCATTATGAGTCATCAGGCTGTTTTAATGTTTTCAAATAAAACTCACAGTGCAACTCAATGTCTAAAGAGTCTTTTGTTTATTGTTCTGCAAGCATGACTACTAGTAAAAGCCAAAGTTAGAAGTTTGTGGTTCGGAAAGTGTAAGAACCATTTCTCTTTTCTGAAGCTACAAGTTCCTAACATACTTTTTTTTTTCTTTAACAACAGCAAAAGCACCTATAAAAAAACTTTTGCTTTATACATTTAACATCTTATTCAATGCATGATTCATACGTGATATCTTACAGCTATGAAATTTACCACAAATGTAAATTTGTGGTAAAGTAGTATCTTGGTACCACTAAAATAAGGCTATTGCCAAGCAGAAAACATTTAATCCAGGCTTTACCTAAGGTGGTTCAAAGTGGAAACCCATAAAACTGTAAATTCCTTTAAAATTTTCCAGAGGGCCGAAGAGAAAAATGTTCTAAAGGCCTTATGGGAGGGATGGGAGTAGAAGGATTATTACAGGTAATATTCTGTTTCTCAATACCAGGATATAGGACTTCCAAACTGTGAGTTTAAAAAAAAGGGAGCAAAGACCTTAATATAGCAAAAGTCAGGAAAGGATTCTAAAAAAGGGGAAGAAAAATAAAAGATGGCAGAAAGAAGAACAAGCATATCAATAAGTATAATAAATGTGATTATGAAGTTAAGAGCTCCCAATAGGGTTAAAAATCATGTCACCTCATGTTCTCAAAATGACACCCCAATGGGCTTCCCTGGTGGCGCAGTCGTTGAGAGTCCGCCTGCCGATGCAGGGGACA
>NW_020173377.1:1370266-1407199 GCF_003031525.2 Neophocaena asiaeorientalis asiaeorientalis
AAAAAAATATATATATATATATATATATACACAAAATGTTAATAAAAAAGGTATGGAGGAGATTTTTTTTATTCTAAGAAAATAATATGTATAACTTTATACCAACAAGTTAGAAAACTTTAGTAGAACTGATGACTTTGCAGAAAGATGTGGATTTATAAAACATGGAAGAAATGGTAAATAGCTCAGGAAGGCCAATGGCTTGCCAAAAATTTGTCCTCAGCTGAGCACTAGGACTAGATGTTTTTAGAGTTAAGTTGTTAAAAACCCTTCAAAATAAAGAAATTTCAGAAATTAGGCCATGAACCCGGGCCTAGCACCTGGCACATAGTAAAAACTAAATAAAAGTCTTTTATGTGGACTAGACAGGGAACATTTTATTATTTTATGTGTGTGTATAATTTTCATAAAAGGTAAGATATTTTTAATTGTAAAAAATGAAAATATTTCTGGAGTCATTCATGTTTAGAGTCCCTCAAATGCAGAAGTTAAAATTTACTAATCAAAACTTTTATTTTTTAAAAACTTTTTGCTAGATGGGTATTGCCCCTTATTAAACAACTAATAAAATATGTGATATACAATTCTACATTTAAAACATGGGAAGACAATATCTTGATGTATAAGAAGACAAATTTCAGGAGACAAATATGTCCAACATAATTAAAAGGATCTGGACTTTACTTAAAACCTGCTGAATTAGAAAAGGAATTAGTGTTTAATGAATGTTTTTGCTGATGGAAAAATAAATCTTAAAAAGAAAAAAAAAATCCAGTATGTAAAAACATATTGATTTACTAGCCCAAAATAACTCCTAGTTTCATTTCTTGTATACCCTGAATGAGGTCCATATTAAATGGAAATAAAATGTTAAACATCTATCAATATGCAAAAAAAGGAATTCAATGCTCAAGTACTATATATAATGCCATATCTTTAAATCTACTCCCAGAATTATAAAAAAAATAATTTATCAACTTCTACTTAAGGTTATTAACAGTAAAAAGTAGTGTCACTGGATATATGTCATTTATTTCTCCTATTGCTTTCGTCACTCTAGTATAATATAAAACTTCCAATCCAGTATGTTATATCCCTGTATTCAAGCTAATTAAGTACCTTAAAAAAAAATAGTTCTAGATATCAAGCTGGTTTAAGGCTCAGTAAACAGTAACCAAATAAACGTCGTACAACAGATTTTCCCTCATAAAGAATAAGATAGCCACAGGTTTTTTTCTTTTGTAATAAGCTTGCTTCATATTACTCTGTCCAATTTTTTTCTAGTAAAAAAAGGCCCAACAAAATATAAGGATGGTGAATGGACTCCAGTCATTATTATAGGTTTGTTTGTTTTTGTTTAAGCCAAAAACGTTTGAAAATAGTTTCATTCTGGCAGCAGATTAGGTAAATTCTCAAAATTTTACATTATCTTCAAAAAATTTTAACTGGTGAGCTTTCACATTGTAAGTCACATACTTTTCACCCATGTGCTCCCGCAAACGTACCTATTTGGGAAACATTAAAAAAAAAAAAATCAGTATATAGTAGAAAAAAATATTTCTGTAACCTTAAAAGGGCTATTCTAAGCATGATACCAAGAGCAGAAACCTTATGGGAGAATACTAATAGTTCTGTTTACATAAAAATTTTAAATGTCAAGATACCAAAAAATAGTCATAAGAAATTAAAGAGCAAACAATAAACTAAGGAGAATATTTGCTGCATGCCAAAGAATTAATACCATTAATGTATAAAGAGCTCTTAAAATCAATAAAACACAGCAATATTAGAATATTAGATTGTAAAGTAACTATACTCTAATAAAAAGTAATTTAAAAAAAAAGCCACCAAACACCTGTTATCCTTATCAGAAACCTAGACATTCCATTTCATATCACACACATGAAATGGAGAAAATAACTGAAGGGGAAAAAAACAATATTAGAATTGATAAAGCAAAATCAATCCCATTGATAACTCAGTAAAGGCATTTAAAAAATAATACAACCAATTAACATAAAATTCAAACTGACTAGTAATAAAAAAAAAACGGACTATTTGATACTCAAAGTATGTCTGTTGAAAGAAATGCCTGAAATTGAAATAACATTTAATAATATGTTAAACAGATGTCATGCACTTCCTGATACAATGAACTGAGAAGGACACAACATCACCTTTGTGGTATTCCTACCAAAAATGCATAATCTGGATCTATTCATGAGGAAACATCAAACACACCCAATCTGAGGGGCATTTTATAAAACATATGGCCTATACTCTGCAAAAACGTCAAGGTCATGAAAAACAGACTCAGTAACTGTTCCAGATTAAAGGAGACATAACAACTAAATCTAAAATGTAATCCTGGGGCTTCCCTGGTGGCACAGTGGTTAAGAATCCGCTTGCCAATACAGGGGACACAGGTTCGAGCCCTGGTCCGGGAAGATCCCACATGCCGTAGAGCAACTAAGCCCATGTGCCACAGCTACTGAACCTGCACTCTAGAGCGTGTGAGCCACAACTACTGAAGACTGTGCACCTAGAGCCCGTGCTCCGCAACAAGAGAAGCCACCACAATGAGAAGCCCACGCACCACAACGAAGAATAGCCCCCGCTCACTGCAGCTAGAGAAAGCCCGCGCACAGCAATGAAGACCCCATGCAGCCAAAAATAAATAAATAAAATAAATAAATTTTAAAATAATAATAAAATAAAAACAAAATGTAATCCTAATTGGTTCCACATCCAGCATGACAGTGTGAGAAGCTCTGCAGACCCCTCTTCAGTGAAACTGGTGAAAATATTTTAAAAACCAACCATTTAAAGTCTCTGGAAATGGTCATAAGGGCATACAGCAAATAGGGACCCTTTTTTTTTTCTTCAAGAAAATCTACTAAAACTCAGTTAAAAACAGTAAAGCTACTAAGAACAATGAGGGTCAGTGAACTGAATTAAAATGAAATGTCTCCTTCCCCACTCCAGCTCAGTGAGACAAAAACTTCACTACACTGGTGAAGTCAAGAAACTTCTTTCCCCCTAACTCCTAGTTGGAAGGCAATCTTCCTGGGAGGGGCAGGACATCAGCATATTTCATCCTGCCCCCAATACCTGATGGTGACAGTAAGCTTTGGGAGAGTGCAGCCAAGAGGTGAGAGCTTCTTTTTTATGCCCAGCTCAGACATGTAGGATAGAGGCTCTATCTTGGGTACAGGGCCACTGAAAATACGATGACCCCAATCACCTTTGCCCCAGACCATAAAGTGAAGTTTCCATGCTGGGTGAAGCATGCCAAGAAGACCAGATGCTACTGCCTCTCACCCCCTCTGAGCTTCCAAAGTGGGGGTATCACTCAGAGAGACAAGCAAGCTACTGTTCCCACTGCCAGCTCCAGAGCTGTGCTCTCAGATTTTGCCTGGGGGTAGAAGCAAGACATAAAATAAGCACCAAGTCTTTAATGAACTGACTTCATTTGGAACAGAGTGTGGAGAATTCAAGCCTAAGGGTGCTCTCAAAAACTGGAGGTAGTGGTGAAAGGCAACTGGGAGGAGATTAGTACTAGGTACATTGGATATAGGCTAAACTGTATGCCAGCTACTTTAAAAGAACCAAGAAGCTGGAGGGGCCCTGGGTTCAGAAAAAAATCTCAAACACTAAGTTTGGGAACTACCTCTTCAAAGGAGCTCAGCTTTGATTGGATCTGCCTATGAAGCAATGTAGCCCCAGGGCATTACTGAGAACAATAAAAGCGATCAGCTGGCAACCAAAAAACATCTGGGTGAAGTCTGGGAAAGGGAGCATCAAGAGAGCTCTGCCAGGGACTTCCTTGATGGTCCGATGGGTAAGACTCCATGCTCCCAAGGCAGGGGGTCTGGGTTTGATCCCCGGGGTCAGGAACTAGATCCCGCACGCGTGCCGCAACTAAGAATTCGCATGCCGCAACTAAGAAGTCCACATGCCGCAACTAAAAGATTCCGCATGCTGCAACTAAGACCCAGTGCAGCCAAAATAAATAACTAAATAAATAAAGAGCGCTCTGCCAAACCCACTGTCATTTCAAGGTAGCTGTGAACATACCCAAGGCTGTACCCTAGGGGCAACATCAGAGGCTTTACATTGTGGGGACTAGGGTAAGGGGTTCATAGACTTTACTAATATAATCCAGCCAATCACTAAACAAATAAACAAGCAAATAACAATAACAACCCCCCACCACTGGAGGCCAATACTCAGACTTGTAACCATTTATTATCTAAAATGTCTAGTTTCCAACAAAAAGTTATGAGACATGCAAAGAAATAGAATAGTATGACACATACATTAGAATAAAAGCAGGCAAGATAAACTGCCTGTGAGAGCAACCAGATGTTGGATTTAACAGACAAAAACATCAAAGTAGGGATTATGAGCATGTTCACAGAACTAAAGGAAATCATGATTACAGAAGTAAAGAAAGGTATGATGACAATGACACATCAAACAGAGAATACTGACAAGAGAAAGAAGGCATTTAAAAAACCAAATGGAAATTCTGGAGTTGAAAAGTGCAATAACAAATGAAAAAATTCACCTGGGAGGCTAAACAGTATATTTGAACTGGCAGAGGGAATAAGTGAGTTTGGAGATAGATCAACAGAGATTATGCAATCCAAAGAACAGAGAGAAAAGAAAATGAAGAAAAATGAACAGTTTCAGAGAAATGTAAGACACCATTAAGCATAACAGCACATGTATAATGGGAGTACCAGAAGAAGAGCAGAGAGAAAAGGAGCAGAAAAAATATTTGAAGAATATTGGCTGAAAATTTCCCAAATTTTTAAAAAAACAATCTACACATCCAGGAATCTCAATGAACTCTAAGCAGGATCATCTCAAAGAGATCCACACCTGGACACATTAAAGTAAAATTCCTGATGCTGTAATGTATACAGAAGTCAAAATGTAAGGTTGTACACATGCAACTTAATGTTATAAACCAATGTTATCTCAATAAGAAAATATAAATTTAAAAAAATAATAAAAAGCAATATTACAACAACAAAGTAAAAGTGCTGAAAGCCAAAGGCAAGGAGAAAATCTTGAAAGCAGCAAGAGAAAAATGACTCAGTACTTACAAGAGAACCCCAATAACATTAACAGCTGACTTATCATAAACAATGAAGGCCAGAAGGCAGTGGGATAACATATTCAAAGAACTCAAAGAAAAAAACTGTCAACTAAGAATCGCATATCCAGTAAGGCTATCTTTCAAAAATGAAGGCAAGGGGCTTCCCTGGTGGCGCAGTGGTTGAGAATCCACCTGCCGATGCAGGGCACACAGGTTTGTGCCCTGGTCCGGGAAGATCCCACATGCTGTGGAGAGGCTGGGCCCGTGAGCCATGGCCGCTGAGCCTGCGCGTCCGACGCCTGTGCTCCGCAACTGGAGAGGCCACAGCAGTGAGAGGCCCGCGTACCGCAAAGAAAAAAAAAAAAAAAATGAAGGCAAAATAAAGATATTCCCAGATAAACAAAAACAGAATTTGTGACTAGCAGACTTGCCTTGCAAGAACTGCCTAAGGAATCTCATCAGGCTGAAAGCAAGAGACCCCAGGCAATAATTCCAATTTACATGAAAACAGGAAAAGCACTGATGAAGGTAATTATGTAAATAAAAACAATATAAATACAAATTGCTTCTCCTTTTCTTCTCTGAACTGATTTAAAAAGCAATTGTATAGGGCTTCCCTGGTGGCACAGTGGTTGAGAGTCCGCCTGCCAATGCAGGGGACGCGGGTTCGTGCCCCGGTCTCGGAGGATCCCACATGCCGCGGAGCGGCTGGGCCCGTGAGCCATGGCCGCTGAGCCTGCGCATCTGGAGCCTGTGCTCCCCAACGGGAGAGGCCACAGCAGTGAGAGGCCCGCGTACGCAAAAAAAAAAAGAAAAAAAAAAAGAAAGAACTATGAACAATTGTACACCAACAAGTTGCATAAATGGACAAATTCCAAGAAACATAAAACCTACCAAAACTGAATCATAAAGAAACAGAAAATCTGAATATCCCCATAACTAGCAAGGAGACTGAATCAGTAACCTAAACCTCCTAACAAGGAAAGGCCCTGGAACTTTGCTGGTGAATTCTGCCAAACATTGGAACAGGAACTGATACCAATCCTTCTCAAACTCTTCAGAGAGTTAATGAGGAAGGAGCATTTCCTGGCTCATTTATGAGGCCAGCATTGCCCTGGTGCTAGGGCCAAACAGGGACACTATAGGAAAAGAAAAATATACACTAATATCCCTTATGACCACTGATGCAAAAATCTTCAGCAAAATACTAGATGATTAAGATGTTCATGAGAGATACTGGTCTCATGTTTTTTTCATGTAGTGTCCTTGTTGGGTTTTGGTATCATGGTTGTTCTGGGCTTATGGGGAGAAATGGGAAATGTCCCTTTTTTTTCTGTTTTCTAAAGAATTTGTGTAGGATTTGTGTTATTTCTTCCTTAGATGATTGGAAGAATTCACCAGCAAAGCCATCTGGGCCTGAAGTTTTCTTTACAGGAGAGTTTTACTTCTTCTAGATGCTGTGTTTAGGCTTTGTATCAAGGCTTATAGTAGTTAAATTCATAGACACAGAAATTAGAATGGTGGTTGCCAGGAGCTGGTAGGAGGGGTAAGTGGGTTGTTCTTGTTTAATTGGTACAGAGTTTCAGTTTTGCAAAATGCAAAAAGTTCTGGAGATGGTTGGTGGTGATGTTTGCACAATAATGTAAACATACTTAAGGCCACTGAACCAAATACTTAAAAATGGTTAAAATGCTAAATTTGAAGTTATGTGTATTTTACTATAATTTAAAAATCCAGCATGTATATAATACACTGTTAAACCTATAAAATAGAAAAATGTAATATATTTGTGCAAATATATGTGGAAATTAAACAATACACTCCTAAACAACCAACCTTACAGAAATAAAAAATATTAAAAAGAATTTCTATTAATAATTGTACGCCAGTGTGTGGGCCCTGAACCAAGATGGCGGAGTAGAAGGCCGGGCTCTCATTCCCTCTTGTGAGAACACCAGAATCACAACTAGCTGCTGGACAATCATTGACAGGAAGACACTAGAACTCACCAAAAAAGATATCCCACATCCAAAGACACAGTGAGATGGTAGGAGGGGCGCAATCACAGTAAAATCAAATCCCATAACTGCTGGGTAGGTGACTCACAGACTGGAAAACACTTATACCACAGAAGTCCACCCACTGGAGTGAAGGTTCTGAACCCCACGTCAGGCTTCCCAACATGGGGGTCCGGCAATGGGAGGAGGAATTCCTAGAGAATCAGACTTTGAAGGCTACTGGGAATTGATTGCAGGACTTCAACAGCACTGGGGGAAACAAAGACTCCACTCTTGGAGGGCACACACAAAGTAGTGTGTGCATCAGGACACAGGGGAAGGAGCAGTGACCCCATAGGAGACTGAACCAGACCTACCTGCTAGTGTTGGAGGGTCGCCTGCAGAGGCAGGGGGTGGCTGTGTCTCACTGTGAGTACAAGGACACTAGCAGCAGAAGTTCTGGGAAGTACTCTTTGGCATGAGCCCTCCCAGAGTCTGCCATTAGCCCCACCAAAGAGCCCAGATAGGTTCCAGTCTTGGGTCGCCTCAGGCCAAACAACCAACAGGGAGGGAACCCAGCCCCACCCATCAGCAGACAAGTGGATTAAAGTTTTACTGACCTCTTCCCACAAAAGCAACAGCCAGCTCTACCCAGCACCAGTCCCTCCCATCAGGAAACTTGCACAAGCCACTTAGATATCCTCATCCACCAGAGGGCAGACAGCAGAAGCAAGAAGAACTACAAAAACCACATTCACAGAAAGATAGACAAGATGAAAAGGCAGAGGGCTATGTACCACATGAAGGAACACGATAAAACCCCAGAAAAACAACTAAATGAAGTGGAGATAGGCAACCTTCCAGAAAAAGAATTCAGAATAATGATAGTGAAGATGATCCAGGACCTCGGAAAAAGAATGGAGGCAAAGATCAAGAAGATGCAAGAAATGTTTAACAATGAGCAAGAAGAATTAAAGAACAAACAAACAGAGATTAACAACATAATATCTGAAATGAAAAATACACTAGAAGGAATCAATAGCAGAATAACTGAGGCAGAACACATAAGTGACCTGGAAGACAGAATGGTGGAATTCACTGCTGCGGAACTGAATAAAGAAAAAAGAATGAGGGCTTCCCTAGCAGACTAGAAAAATGGTACAGATGAACTGGTTTGCAGGGCAGAAATTGAGACCCAGATGTAGAGAACAAACGTATGGACACCAAGGGGGGAAAGCGGCAGGGGGGTGGTGGTGGTGGTGTGATGAATTGGGTGATTGGGATTGACATGTATACTCTGATGTGTATAAAATTGATGACTAATAAGAACCTGCTGTATAAAAAAATAAAATAAAATTCAAAACTTAAAAAAAAATTATATGCCAATTAGATAACTTAGTTGAAATGGACAAATTCCTAGAAAGACAGAAATTTTAGAAAGAGAGGAACAAACAATCTGAATATAGTAAGTAAAGACACGGAATTTATTATCAAAAAACTACCCACAAAGAAAAGCTCAGGCCCACCCAGATGCCTTCATTGGTGAATTCTAGCAAACATTTCAAGAAGAATTAATACCAGTTCTTCACTAATTCTTCCCAAGAAAGATGAGGGAAACTCCCCAACTCATTCTGAGGCCAGTATTACCCTGATAACAAAACCAATAAAAATATCACAAGAAAAGAAAACTGAAGACCAATATCTCATGTGAACACAGACACAAAAACGCTCAACAAAATACCAGAAACATGACTCTAGCAACATATAAGAAGCAGTATACACCATGACCAAGTGGGATTTATCTCAGGAATACAAGGATGATTTAACATCCAAAAACCAATTAATGCAACACACCATATCCACAGAATAAGAAACGAAAACTACATGATCATCTAAATAGAAAGCATTTGACAAACCCAACACCTTTTCATGATAAAAACACTTAGCAGGGCTTCCCTGCTGGCGCAGTGCTTAAGAATCCGCCTGTCAATGCAGGGGACACAGGTTTGAGCCCTGATCCAGGAAGATCCCACAAGCCACAGAGCAACTAAGCCTGTGCACCACAACTACTGAGCCCACACGCCACACCTACTGAAGCCTGCGTGCCTAGAGCCCATGCTCCACAATAAGAGAAGCCAGCGCAATGAGAAGCCTGTGCACCGCAACGAAGAGTAGCCCCCGCTCTCTGCAACTAGAGAAAGCCCGCGCGCAGCAATGAACACCCAATGCAGCCAAAAATAAATAAATAAATAAATTTTTTAAAAAGTAGAAACAACCTATCAGGTGGTGAATAGATAAACAAAATGTGGTATAGCCATACAATGGAATACTATTCAGTCTTATAAAAGAATGAAGTACATGACATGCCCTACAACACTGATGAGTCTTGAAAACATACGTTAAATGAAAGATATCAGTCACAAAAGACCACATAGTTCTGTACAACTCTATTTAAACGAAATGTTCAGAATAGGCAGATATAGAGACAGAAATACTAGTGGTTGCTTAGGGGTGAAAGGCCTATAGGACAATGGGGAGTGACAGTGAGTACAGGGTTTCTTTTCGGGATAATTAAATGTTCTAACATTGATGTGGTGATGGTTGTACAACTCTGTGAATATATTAAAAACCACTGAATTGTACACTTAAAATGGGTAAAATGTATGGTATGCTAATTATATTTCAAAAGGCCATTAAAAACATTCCATAGCATAAGCAGCTGACACAGCTAATAGGACACTCACCTCTCTTTCCAATTCATCCTCCTCTTCCAAAATATCATACACCTGCTCTAAAAGCTGAATCCCCAGGCCCCGAATTACATCAGCTCTCAAGACTTCAACTATTCTTCTGATTTTTTCAGAACCTGGCACGATAGCTAAAAAGCAATAACAACAACAGGGAAAAAGTAAACACTTTCACCACTGCAGCAAGAAGAACACAATTTTTTTTTCTTTTTATTTCCTGGTAATCTTGTCATGTTAATATTCTTTTCACTTTGACAAGAGTTTAGTTTAAGAGTTCATGTTTTGTTTTGTTTTGTTTGCGGCACGCGGGCCTCTCACTGCTGTGGCCTCTCCCGTTGCAGAGCACAGGCTCCGGACGCGCAGGCTCAGCAGCCATGGCTCACGGGCCCAGCCTCTCCGCGGCATGTGGGATCTTCCCGGACCGGGGCACGAACCCGTGTCCCCTGCATCGGCAGGCGGACTCTCAACCACTGTGCCATCAGGGAAGCCCAAGAGTTAATGTATTTTTAATGACTAAAATGTATATATCAACTTACGCTTCATGTCTCATCACCATCTCCTAAATCTAAAAACTACAAATTGTCTAATTTGAAGAAAGTCCACATGAAAAATTCCAAACAGGTATTTATTTACATTTATTTTTAAAAATCAATTTTCATTCAACTTTTCTGGAATGCAACTGTTACATAAAATAAGATATACTTTTTTATGAAGATATCCAAATGAAATAATTTAAAAAACCAAAAATATTTGCAAGCATTAAGCTCCCTCGTTTGATACATTTCTCCAGTAAACATATGCTCTCCAGCTTGGTGTAAAACAATAAACTGACCACCTGAAGGTAGCTCTTTAAAACAGAGTTCCTCCGCCTCCTCTGCAACTTTCCCATGAAGTATCAGTGTGTCCCGATACTTTCGATGAAGTTTAAATTCTGACACTGGCTCTGGTACCGGGAGATCTTCATAGCTCTCTTTAGAGTCCAAATTCAGGGTCTGTGTCATCAATTGTACCAAGTCACTCATTTCATTTGTATGACCTTTCCTGGAAAAGAAAAAATTCTCTTGTTATTAATTGGCTTCATGAGAATTTTTCATTAGAAATTAGATACAAAACAACCTTTAGGAAGTTCTGCTTTCTAGTAAGCAAGTAAGTTCCTACCGACAGAACCCTTCCACAAATAAGTATAAACTTTGGACAAAATACAAAAATCAACTATGTGAGGGCAATGAAGAATGTACAAAATTTGCAAGCAGATTCTGGAGGAGAGTCAACACCTTTAGCCTAAAGGCAAGCCATAGGCAGCTAAAGTACAACAGAAAACCCACAGTCTTTCTTGCCTGAAAAACCAAAGGACAGAGTTCGAGACCACCACTGTCACTAGAAAGTGAGAAGAATCTTGGAAAGGAGAGAGCGAGAAAGACAAGGTCCCAGATTTTGCGTATAAATTCCGCCCAACTATTTCTAAGTAACTTAACTATATCCAAGTACAAAGTTCAAGAATATTTAAAGAAATATAAAAATATCAGCAATTAATGGGATAAAATTGACAATGTCTGGCATCACGTCAAAAATACCAGACATGAGGACTTCCCTGGTGGCACAGTGGTTGAGAGTCCGCCTGCCGATGCAGGGGTGCGGGTTCGTGACCCGGTCCGGGAAGATTCCACATGCCGCGGAGCAGCTGGGCCTGTGAGCCATGGCTGCTGGGCCTGCGCGTCCGGAGCCTGTACTCCGCAACGGGAGAGGCCACAACAGTGAGAGGCCCACGTACCGTAAAAAAAAAAATACCAGAAATGCAAAGCAGGAAAATAGCACACAATTATGAAGAGAAAAAAATAAGTTAATAGAAATAGATCCAGAAGTGATACAAGTGACAGAATTAGTAAATAAGGACATTAAAATGGTTATTAAACATATATTCCATAAGACCAAGGTAGAGGAAACATCAACATGTTAAGGAGAGGCAATGAAGATATAAAAAGGACCCAAATTGAACTACAAATGATAAGTACAATGTGTTGAATATGTGGGATGGGATTAACAAATTAGATACTTCAGGAGGAAAGATTAGTGAACTCAAAGATACAGCAATAGAATCTACAAAAAAATGGAACAGATGGGAATTCCCTGGCAGTCTTGTGGTTCGGACTCCATGCTTTCACTGCCGAGGGCATGGGTTCAATCCCTGGTTGGGGAACTAAGATCCCACAAGCCACACCGTGTGGCCAGAAAAAAAAAAAAAAAGGAACAGAGAAAAAAAGACTAAAGAAAAAAAAGAATATGATTAGTGACCTGTGGGATAACTTTAAGCAATCTAATATACATGTAATCAGAATCCTTAGGAGGGCAGGAGGGGGTCCAAAAAAATACTTGAAGAAATAATGGCAAAACTGTTTCCACCAATGAAAACTATAAACCCACAGATCTAAGAAGACATTTTATAAGAATTCTAAATGAAAATCAGATGTGTTCATTAAAAGAGAATTTTAGCTCTTGCATATACCAAAAACCATTTACAATGTTATCAATGACAGTACTACAGGTCTGAATGCTACTATAAATGTACATTTAAAATTAATTCATAAACAAATGGGACCTAATCAAGCTTATAAGCTTTTGCACAGCAACAGAAACCATAAAAAAAAAATGAAAAGACAACATACAGACTGGGAGAAAATATGTGCAAACTATGCAACTGACAAGGGATTAATTTCCAAAATATAAAAACAGCTCATACAATTCAATAACAAAAAACAACACAATCAAAAAATGGGCAGAAGATCTAAATAGACATTTCTCCAAAGAAGACATAAAGATGGCCAATAGGCACAAGAAAAGATGTTCAACATCACTAATTATTAGAGAAATGCAAATCAAAACTACAATGAGGTACCACCTCACACAGGTCAATCTAATAAAGATTAAAAAAAAAAGGAAAATTGTGTTAGCAACATACATGGAGAAACAGCAATAAAATAAAAATGCTGGAGAGGATGTGGAGAAAAGGGAACCCTCTTACACTGTTTGTGGGAATGTAAATTGGTGCAGCCATTATGGAAAACAGTATGGAGGTTCCTCAGAAAACTAAAAACAGAGTTGCCATGTGATCCAGCAATTCCACTCCTAGGCATATACCCAGACAAAACTATAATTCGAAAAGATACATGCACCCCTATGTTCATAGCAGCACTATCTACAATAACTACGACATGGAAACAACCTAAATGTCCATTGACAGATGAATGGATAAAGATGTGAGATAGACAGATAGATACACATACACACACATACATATATATACACATACATACAATGGACTATTACTCAGCCACTAAAAATAATGAAATCATGCCATTCACAGCAACATGGATGGACCTAGAGGTTATCATACTAAGCAAAGTAAGTCAGAAAGAGAAAGACAAATACCATATGATATCACTTATTTGTGAAATCTAAAGTATGACACAAACAAACATATCTGTGAAACAGAAAGAGACTCAAAGACATGGGAACAGACTTGTGGTTTCCAAGGGGGTTGGGGGTGGGGGAGGGAAGTATTGGGAGTGTGGGATCAGCAGATGCAAACTATTATTTATATGACAGATAAACAGCAAGGTCTTAACTGTATAGCACAGGGAACTCTATTCAATATCCTGTGATAAACCATAATGGAAGAGAATATGAAAAAGAATATATGTATAACTGAGTCAGTTTGCTGTACAGCAGAAATTAATACAACATTGTAAATCAACTATACTTCAATAAAATTTTTTAAAGTAAAAAAATAAAATTAAATTAGAATAAAATTAATTCAAACAGAAATAGCTTATGAAAGGAGATAGAAAAATAAGAACTTACCCTTCCTTGGCATCCCCATTTGATTTATCAGTTGAACTTGTAGAAGAACTTAACTCATCCTCAGAGAGACAATGGGTGAGTTTCCTTTCCTATTAATGTTTGGAAATACAAAATTCCACATGACAACACAACCAGAATGTAATACATGAAACAATCTTAAGATGCAATGCCTAGACACAATGTGCACCTAGGTCCAATTTAACAGGAGAACTATGGATATAAAAATTGAAGTTACTTTACCAAATAATGTCCCAGTTCACCCATGAAGTTCATAAGTGAAGCCTGAGGAACATCAAGGTGAAGTTTTATAAGGTCCTGGAAAGTCTCAGCTATGAAGAAATTTCCTTTCCAGAGGAGAGCAGACGAACAGTTCTGGTGTTTGAACTTCTAAGCAGAGGGCTGGTACCATAAGGAATGTTGGCATTTTAAACTAGACAGAATGCCACCTAAATAAAAAGTAACCTCAGTTTGCTCACCCATGATACTCATTGTTAAATGCTTTAAAGGATTACCTGATATAACTACACACAAATGTTACAACTTTTGAAAATAAAGAGCATCATTTTAATTAGTGAAGCAACTAAATCACACACTACTGTTAAAGGAAAAAAATCTTCATTACTTTCAAGGGCAGGAAGTTTCTTTTTTAAAAAAAGTAATTATATGCTCCTAGAAATGATGTCAAAAACTGGAATACAGAAAACTGAATAATTATTCCCAGGGTATTATTACACAAAAAAGTGAACGTGGTTAAAAACTTGCAATTATCCATTTAGCCACCAAATGGTGCCCCTACATTATCCCTGGGTGGAAAGGTAAGGTACTTTGACACAAACAGGAAACAAAGGAAGGATCAGCAAGTGAGACTAAAATCTGGCCAGGTCGTTTGGTATATTATTAACACAGCAGAATAAGCAAAGTGTTGCCTAGTGGAAGCCCTTTGGAAGTCTTGTTTAAAAGACTGCCTAAGAAAGATATTAACTAGGCTGCCAGTTGTTTACAAGAGCGCCTGAAAAGTCCATTCCCTTAATGAAGGAAACAAAATCCTTTTAATTATTATTGACCAGTTCTTTTTCTTATCAGAGAAGTGTGAAAAGTGTAACTTAAGTCAGCACTGTCCCAGGAATAAATAGAGCTGGCATTTATGAGGTTTACCGTTATTAGGCTTGCCAGATGTAGACATGTCTACCTTTTACCTTAGGACTATGTAATGTACCTGAGCAACGCTGTAGTCAGAAGACAACCATTGAGCAGGGGTAGGGTGGCCTTCCTCTTGTGGTTTCCCTGGCCCCGCTGGACTCAGAGAAACTCTCCTCAGTGAAGGGCCTGAAAAAGTGACAACCCCCAGCAGTTGTTTATGGTGGGCTGGCCTCAATAGAAGAGGGCTTTGCACTGTTTATGGAAGATACCCCAGCAAGGGCCAGCCTAGAAGGAACTCAGACAGCATATTCATCATCACTCTGGTGTCTGACACCTCAGTTCAAATCTCAGGTCTAGGTCTACCAGCCCTATGACCTTGAGCAAGTTACTTAACCCCTCTGACCCTCAGTCTCCTCCGCTGCAAAATATGAAATAAGATAATGCCCTTAAAATACTTAGCATAATGTTTGAGACATTGTCAGCATTCAATAAATGGAAACTGCTAGAAAATGTTTTCTTTAGATAATAGTAATAGGAATGATCACAGCCCTCAGCCCAGGGCAGTACCATTCTCCTGGCTTCCTCTCTCTGTTCCTGAGAAGAGAGCACTTCTCTGACCAACAGACTCGGAACATGGAAACAAAGTAAACACTCGCCTGACTGCTTTCCTGTCTGAAATCTCCCAGGAGTTACTGTCACTCAAAGCTCTCTTGCTCTCTTTTTAGAGTCCTCTTTCTCTAATAACACAAGTTCCAGATCCAATACTATGCCAATTTTTTAAAAGGCTTGGCTAGGAAATTTCAAAAATTCTTCTAAATTGGTTTCCCAAATGGATTACTGATGCTGGAAATTCTTAACACCTCACAATCAGTACCAATGCTATGTCCATGAGCCATACCAATAACCTCCAATAGATGAAGGAAAGAGAAAAACTTTACCTGAGGGGAAGATCTCTTCCTGTGACTGCTTTAGTCGCCTCCTCTCTCTTGCTGATAATGGGCGGTCCTTTTAAAGAAAGTCAGTTACTTCCATTCCTATTCACTGTTCTTACAATACCTACAATGCATGACATATCATCCAGCACTACAGGAAAGGCCCTGCACAGGTCTTTAAGGGAGTGTCCATTTGAAACCAGTTCACATCAGGGTTACAACTCCTAGCTAGGATGATCACAGCCCTCATTTCTAGGAAGAGCTCATCTTTGGAAGGGCAAATAGGTATTTCTGCATTTCCTACATTCAGAATCCACTTGGTCTCCTTAATTAACTGGAAGTGACCAGCCCTGAAACAATAGAATCTGTCCATTTCAATCAAAGCTTCTGTTGAGAATCACAAATTTGCGCTTTCCAGTGTTTGGCAAAAAGCAGGGCTAAGATGTTTTAATATAAAATTTCACAATATATGCAGAATTTACAACCAAAAAGTTTTATAATAAAGCTTAAAAAAATCCAACATAGACTCCTACAAACCTTTGATGATGATATCTCACTGTTCCTCGAACTGCTCACAGACCCAGTGACCACTCTACTTTGGTTTTCAGCATCTTTTTGTGTTGATGTGACATCCACTTTTCCAACAGTAGAAAGAGAAGGCAAAAGACGAGGAGGAGTCTCTTGGAACTTCCATAATTAACAAAGAGAGAAAGATTATCAGTGTCATATACATCTACCTCCAAAGGTCCCCCATAGGTATATCTATGTATTTGTCAGTGATTCCCTCTCAAAAACTTTAAAACATTGCATTGGAGGGGGGGGGGCAGGGGGCGGAGGGGAAGAAACTCTGCCAAAAGTGAATGACCACTTAAGAAGCTTATAGAGACGGTGCCTGTGAAAGTTACTTCCAGAAATGAGGGGTTGCCACGATCTTATGCAGAAGTTGAGGGAGAAACTGTTCATTAATATGACATAAGAGGAATCAGAGATTTACCTTTTTTGGCCTGTTCCTTTAACTCTCAAAATGAGCTGTCTATCCTTGCTGGAGAAGATAAAACCCTTACTCTGCTTCCAACTCACTGACATTTGATAACTAATATTTAGCATTTCTACCCTTCTTTGTATGTTCCTTGCATTATGTATGTGCCTTTTTAGCACATCATTCTAAATAGAAATGAAGTTTCCTAAAGTCTGTTTCCCAAGCAGCAGCACAATGACTTATTCCAAAGAGATCTCTGCTGACCTGTCTCTTTTCCTCACTATGCTCAGTATGTTCTCTTTTCTTCTGCCGCCGCTGTTGAGACAGGAAAGGTTCAGACCCAGAGCTGTGTGGCTGTAAAGCTGGGTGGATTCTGTCCTGTTTTTCTATAACACATTCACCAGCAACTTGATCCTTAAAAATAATAAAATGAAACAAACAAAAAAACAAAATAGAATAATGAAACAGTCTTTTGAACTTCCAAATAGCCAAACCTGCCATATCTACTTCTAAAATTATAAATGAAAGAAGGAGGAGCTGTCTTTTTCAAAATGAATGCTTATTTTCAGTGTTGACAGGCAAAGACACAATGATGACATCAATTATCTACATATTCTGGGTTTTCTTCTCTTTTCCCAAATAAAAATAATTATTTTAATTAAATTACTCAGATTGTTATTAACCTGAAACTACCAATGTTCCTTTAGTTTTTAAAAAATCTTTTTATAACTTTTAATAGGTTTGCAATTCAGAAAACTAACAAATGTTTTAAATGAAATCCAATTTAATATACACATATTTCCCAAGTAAACATTAGTTATTTGGATGCCCTCTAAAAAGCACCATGAAAAGATCACGAGCTTGGATTCAGATGGAGTCATATCTCCCTGAACCTCTGTTTCCTTATCTATAAATGGGTATAATGCGTCACACACATCATGTGACTACTGGAGGATTAGAGGAGATTGTGCACTATTGTACTTAAGACCACATCTAGCACATATTAGATGCTCAGAAACCAGGAGCTATTACTAGCAGTAGTAAAGATAAAATAAGTTAACTTTTAAATTATGAAGATCACCAAGGACTTAGTGTTTTATTTGGATAGCTGGCTTTAGAAACTAATGCACACCAAACATGAAAATAAAATAGCTTCTTACATTAATTTTTTTTTTTTTTTTTTTTTTTGCGGTACACGGGCCTCTCACTGTTGTGGCCTCTCCCATTGCGGAGCACAGGCTCCGGACACGCAGGCTCAGTGGCCATGGCTCACAGGCCCAGCCGCTCCGCAGCATGTGGGATCTTCCAGACCAGGGCACGAACCTGTGTCCCCTGCATCGGCAGGTGGACTCTCAACCACTGCGCCACCAGGGAAGCCCAATCAACACATTTTTATCAAGAGCCCACTATGTAGTACATTTTAGAAAAAGGAACAGTGTGATATGCTAGCTATGCAAGGATACCCAGATAATAAACAGTAACTGATTTAATTCTGAAGAGTGAAATAAATGTTTCTCTGCTGGTATTAAGTATAGAATATTCAAAATAAAGCTTATACATATAAGAGTACCTGAACAAATGACTTAAGGAGTTTCTCCATGAAATCCAATTGGTCCTAAAAAAAGTTCTTCCACTTTTATCAACAACAAAATAACAACAACAACAACAAAGAAATGCGAGACATGAAATTCTATCAAAAAAACAAAAAAATCTACTCTAAAAGCCTGATGTAAGAAACATATTTGATCAGGTACAAGACAGGGATGTCCATTCTTATCACTCCTATTCAACACTGTACTAGAGGTTCTAGCCAGGGCAATCAGACAAGAAAAAATAAATAAATAAAAGAAATCCAGATTGAAAAGGAAAAATCTCTATTTGCAGATGATGTGATACTGTATTCAGAAAATTCTAAGGAGTCCATTATTAAAAAGTTATTAGAACCAATAAATGAGTTAAGTAAGGCTGTAGGATATAAAGACAATATCTGAAAATTAATTGTATTTCTATACACAAGCAATGAACGCTATGAAAATCATTCCATTTACAATAGTATCAGAAGAAACAAAATACTTAAATTTATTTCTTTATTTTTGGCTGCGTTGGGTCTTCGTTGCTGTGCACACTTTCTCTAGTTGTGGTGAGCAGGGGCTACTCTTTTTTTTTTTTTTTTAGGGGCTACTCTTTGTTGCAGTGTGCAGGCTTCTCACTGCAGTGGCTTCTCTTGTTGTGGAGCATGGGTTCTAGGCACGCAGGCTTCCATAGCTGTGGTGCACGGGCTTAGTTGCTCCACGGCATGTGGTACCTTCCCCGCCCAGGGCTCAAACCCATGTCCCCTGCACTGGTAGGCGGATTCTTAACCACTGCGCCACAAGGGAAGCCAATGGAACAAAATACTTAGAAATGAATTTAACAAAAGAAGTGCAAGACTTATACACTTAAAACAACAAAACATCATTGTAAGAAACTGAAGAAGACCTAAAGAAAATAGAAAGATATCCTATGTTCATGAGTTGGAAGATACATATTGAGATAGCAATAATCTGCAAATAATCTACAGATTCAATAAAATCCCTGTCAAAACCCCAGGCTTTTTTGCAGAAATTGACAAGCTAATCTTAAAATTCATATGGAAATGCAAAGGACCCCATATAGCCAAAACAGTATTGAAAATTAAGAATAAAGTTGGAAGACTTAACCTTCCCAATTTCAAAACTTACTACAGTGAATTCCCTGGTGGCCTAGTGGTTAGGATTTTGGATTTTCACTGCTGTGGCCCGGATGCAATCCCTAGTCAGGGAACTGAGATCCTGTAAGCCGCGCAGCATGGCCAAAAAAAAAAAACAAAACACTTACTATAAACCTACAGTAATTGTGTTACTGACATATGGATAGAAAAATCAGTGGTACAGAATTGAGAGTATAAAATTAAATGATCATATTTAGGGTCTACTGATTTTCAATGAGGGTCCCAAGAAAATTCAATGGGAAAAGAATAATCTTTTAACAAATGGTACTGGGACAAGTGGATATCTACATACAAAAGAATGAAGTAGAACCCTTTCTTCACATCACACACAAAAATTAACTCAAAATAGATCTCAGACCTAAATGTAAGAGTTAAAATTATGAACTCTTAAAAGAAATTATGGGAGAAATCTTCATGACACTAAAAGCAGAAGCAACAAAAGAAAAAATAGACAAAACTAGATTTCATCAAATTTTAAAACTTTTATGCTCCAAAGGACACCATCAAGAAAGTGAAGATGGGGGACTTCCCTGGGGGTCCAGTGGTAAAGAATCCACCTTCCAAAGCAGGGGACGCAGGTTCAATCCCTGGTTGGGGAACTAAGATCCCACATGCTGTGGGGCAACTATGCCTGCGCGCCACAACTACTGAGCTCGCACGCCTCAACGAGAGAGCCCACATGCTGCAAACTACAGAGACCACGCTTTCTGGAGCCTACACACCCTGGAGCCCATGTGCCACAACTAGAGAGAAGACTGCGCGCCACAACGAAAGATGCCGCACGCCTCAACGAAGGCCCCGCGTGCTGCAACTAAGACCCAACACAGCCAAAAAAGTAATAAAGAAAAAATAAATAAATAATTAAAAAATGAAAGTGAAGATGGGACTTCCCTGGTGGTCCAGTGGTTAAGACTCCGCACTTCCACTGCAGGGGGCACAGGTTCGATCCCTGGTCAGGGAACTAAGATCCCACATGCTGCATGGCGCAGTCAAAATAAAATAAAATAAAATATACTTTAAAAAGAAAGTGAAGACAATCCACAGAATGGGAGACAGTATTTTTGAATCTTATATCTGATAGGGGACTGACATTTGTAACTGATAAAGAACTCCTACTACTCAACAATAAAAAGATAAATAAACCAATTTAAAAATGGGCAAAGGATTTGAATAGATATTTCTCCAAAGTAGGTATAAAAATGGCCAATAAGCCATGAAAAGATGCTCAACAACATTAGTCATTAGGGAGGTGCAAATCAAAGCCACAATAAGATACCACTTCCAGGATGGCTAGAATCAAAAACAAAACAAAACAAAACAAAAAACACAGAAAATAAGTGTTGGTGAGGATGTGGAGAAATTACAACTCTCATACATTGCTGATGGGAAGTAAAATGATATAGTTGCTTTGGAAAACAGTTCTGCAGTTCCTCAGAAAGTTAAACATAGGGCTTCCCTGGTGGCACAGTGGTTGAGAGTCCGCCTGCCGATGCAGGGGACATGGGTTCGTGCCCCGGTCTGGGAACATCCCACATGCCGTGGAGCGGCTGGGCCAGTGAGCCATGGCTGCTAAGCCTGCGTGTCCAGAGCCTGTGCTCCGCAATGGGAGAGGCCACAACAGTGAGAGGCCTGCATACTGCAAAAAAAAAAAAAGTTAAACATAGAGTCACCATATGATCCAGCAATTCCACTCCTAGGTATATACCCAAGAGAACTGAAAACATATGTCCACACAAAAACTTGTACATGAATGTTCAAAGCAACTTTATCCACAGTGAAAAGTGAAAACAACTCAAATGTTCATCAACTGATGAATAGATAAATAAAATATGAAATATACATACGGTAGAATTTATTTGGCAATAAAAAGAAATGAAATACTGGTACAGGCTACAACATGGATATAACCTTGAAAGCATTATGCTAAATAAAAGAAGCCAGATACAAAAGGCCATATCTGTATGATTCCATTTATATGAAATATTGAGAATAGGCAAATGCATACAGACAATGGTTGCCAAGGGCTAGAGACAAGGAGGAATGGAGAGTGACTAGTATTGAGTATGGGGTTTCTTTTTGAGGTGATGGAAACGTTCTAGAAACAGATAATAGCAGTGAATGTACAATTTTATAAATATACTAAAAACCACTGAATTGGCACTTTAAAATTTTTTTAAATAGTTATGGAAAAAAATAAAAGAAGCAAACTTGAATATAATTTGACAGTCAAGCAGAACAAGCAGGACATATATAATTTTATCTATAAAGTACTAAGGATTCCAGTGTCCAGAGAATGCTTAAGACTAAATTTTGGTTTCAATTCAATGAGTTTAAATGAAAAGAGCATCATACTTATACTTTTCTATAAAAACAAAACCTTATTAAAAACACTTGAGGGACTTCCCTGGTGGCACAGTGGTTAAGAATCCGCCTGCCAATGCAGGGGACACGGGTTCAAGCCCTGGTCTGGGAAGATCCCACACGCCGTGGAGCAACTAAGCCCGTGCGCCACAACTACTGAGCCCACGTACCACAACTACTGAAACCTGCGTGCCTAGAGCCCGTGCTCCGCAACAAGAGAAGCCACCACAATGAGAAGCCCGTGCACCACAATGAAGAGTAGCCCCTGCTCACTGCAACTAGAGAAAGCCCACACGCAGCAACAAAGACCCAAACAGCCATAAATAAAATAAATAAAAACATTTGACTATAGACATACAAAATAGTTATATATATTTATATAAAAGTGTTAAATATGAAAATGTATGTAATATATAAACTTTAAATATATAGAGATTATAAAAATATAGTCAATATATATATTAAATATATTCTTTAAATATTTTACAAATAAAAATGTGAAGTTAATCAAATGTTCTGGCTTTCTTTCTAATCCTTAGCTATTACCATGCTTCATCTAATTTAGGCTTCTTTCCATGTTCAAGTAGAAGATACCCTTTAAATTTACTCAGAATAGTCTCTCAGTATCAAAATCCTTTTGTTCCGTTCCTTTTCTTCTCTTCTTCCTTCTCCTTTGGTTCCAACACATAAAATATGTTTTTTTAATTCCTTAACTTAAAAAATCAGACAAATCCACTAACTTTTAAAAGCAAGAAGGAATGTGATATTACCTAATTGTTGGAACTGTCCATTGACTTGCAGGACTTACAAAAGAATGATGTAGAAATAGGAAAAAACACACTAATGGCAAATGGCAAGTACCCTACACGAGGGCACAGAAAGGATCTAAGAATTCCTTGGGTCCTATCCTTTGGTTCTGTCATGTTTAAACTGTTATATGGGAACAACTGATTTTCCTAAAACCACAACTAAAAGCACAACCAAAGAACACAACCCACACCTTTGTAACCACACTTTCCAGTCTTCTTTCTGAAACCAATACCTTGTGCATGTCACTCACCTGGTCCTTTGATAAATTTTGGTCTTTGTTTAGGGGCTGCAGAGGCTTCACTGGGTCATTCCTTTCTCCAGTGACATAGTCAATGGACCATGTGGAAATTCGGTTTCCAGGTTGAGCACTGGATTTAGTGTTATCCTGCAGCCTCTCTTTCACTTGAGAAATAATACATTTACCTTCTAGCTCATTAGAGGCATCTAAGTGTCTTCGTTGATTCTCTTGAACTAAGCTGTTGTTCACTGAGTTCCTCCTTTCTGCAGGTAAGATGTCAATATTCACCCTACTGATCGTGGCTAGCGATTCTGCAGTATTGCTTATGTCTGGTTTGTAGGTGTGGCCTTTCAGACGTGGGGGTGTCTTCAAGGGGCCAATGACTATGGGTTTCTCCTGGGACAAATATTTGTCTTCACCCTGAATGAAAACATGCTTCCAAGTTATTATAGCACTCCTCACACCATATTAGAAAATTAACTCAAGGGGCTTCCCTGGTGGCGCAGTGGTTGGGAGTCCGCCTGCCGATGCAGGGGACACAGGTTCGTACCCCGGTCCGGAAGGATCCCACATGCCGCAGAGCGGCGAGGCCCACGAGCCATGGTTGCTGAGCCTGCACGTCCAGAGCCTGTGCTCAGCAACGGGAGAGGCCACAGCAGTGAGAGGCCCGCATACCGCAAAAAAAAAAAAAAAAAAAAACAACTCAAAATGAAATAGCAGTTTCCTCAGAAAGTTAAACATGGAATAATCATAAGACCCAACAATCCCACTCCCAGGTATCTGTCCCAAGAACTAAAAGTAGGGACTCAGATATTTGTACACTAATGTTTATAGCAGCATTATTCACAACGGCCAGAAGATGGAAACAACCCAAATGTCCATCAGCAGATGAATGGATAAACAAAATGTGGTATATACATACAGCGGAATATTATAAAGCCATAGAAAGGAATGAAATTCTGATACATGCTACAATATGGAAAAAAAAAAAAAAACAACTCAAAATGAAATAGCAGTTTCCTCAGAAAGTTAAACATGGAATAATCATAAGACCCAACAATCCCACTCCCAGGTATCTGTCCCAAGAACTAAAAGTAGGGACTCAGATATTTGTACACTAATGTTTATAGCAGCATTATTCACAACGGCCAGAAGATGGAAACAACCCAAATGTCCATCAGCAGATGGATAAACAAAATGTGGTATATACATACAGCAGAATATTATAAAGCCATAGAAAGGAATGAAATTCTGATACATGCTACAATATGGATAATGTTTGAAAACTTGCTAAGTGAAATAAGCTAGACACAAAAGAACAAATGTTATATGATTCCATTTATATGAGGTATCTAGAACAGGCAAATTCAGAGAAAGTAGATCAGAGGTTACCAGGGTCTGGGAGTAGAGGCAATGGGGAGTTAGACCTTAATGGGTACAGAGTTTCTGTTTGGAATGATGAAAAGGTTTTGGAAGATATGGTGATGGCTGCACAACACTGTGAATGTAATTAAGGCCATGGAATTGTATGCTTAAAAATGGTACAAAAAAAAAAAAAGGTACAAAATGAAAATAATTAATTAATTAATTAAAAAATGGTACAAAATTTTATATTACTTATATTTTACCATAATAAAATATTTTTAATGGATCAATAACCTAAATATAAGAGCTAAAACTATAAAAATCCTAGGAGAAAACATAGGCATACATCTTCATGACCTTGGATTTGGCAAGGATTCTTAGATATGAGCATGGGCAACAAAAGTAAAAAACAAATAAATTAGACTTCATCAAAATTAAAAACATTTGTGCATAAAAGGACATTATCAAGAAAGTGAAAGGACAACCTAAAGAACGGGAGGAAATATTTGTAAGTCATATATCTGATGAGGGTCTAGTATCTATAATATAGAAAGAACTCTTAGAACTCAATAATAAAAAACAAAAAACCCAATTAAAAAATGGGCAACAGGCTTAATAGATATTTCTCCAAAGAAGGCATTCAAATGGCCAACAAGTTCTATGTCATTAGTCAAATGCAAATCAGAACTACAATAACATACCACTCCACATCCACTAGGATGGCTAGAATCAGAAAAACAGAAAATAACAAGAGTTGGTGAAGTTGTAGAGAAACTGGAATTCTCAGGGATTGCTGATAAAAACATGAAATGGTGCAACCACAAAGGAAAAACAATGTGGTCATTCCTCAAAAAGTTAAACATAGAATTACCATATGACTCAGCAATTACTCTCCTAGATATTATACCCAAGAGAACTGAAAACAGATACTCAAACATTGTACATAAATGTTCATAGCAAAAGCCAAAAGGTGAAAACAACCCAATATCTACCAATGAATGAATGGATAAACAAACTGTATTGGAGTATTATTTAGACATAAAAATAAATGAAGTATTGATATATGCTACCTGGATGAACCTCAAAAACATGCTAAGTGAAAGAAGCCAGACACAAAAGGTTACATATTGTATGATTCCATTTATATCAAATATTCAGAATAGGCAAACCCATACATACAGAGAACACTGGTGTTTTACAGGGGCTGGATGGAGGAGGAGTGACAACCTAATGGGATGAGGTTTCCTTTTGGGGTGATGAAAATGTTTTGGAATGAGATAGAGGTGACGGTCGCACAATGCTGTGAATATACTAAATGCAATTAATTGTTCACTTTAAAATGGTTAACTTTATGTTATATAAATTCCACCTCAATTAAAAAAAACTTCTTAAAGTTATTACAGCACTGACTTCATGAACATTTTAATAGGCACTTTGAATACTTCACCAGTATTCCTTCTTTACAATACAAAACTACTTACACAACAGAAATCTAATGAAGCTTAGTCATTTCACATAGAATAACTAGCTTAGGTAACCTATCATTTTAATACAGTTTCTAGAATACATATCCTTTAGAATGAGACGTACCATTACATATGTCTTGGAGCCCTCAGAAGAGTGTGGTTGAGGGGGAACGGCTTCATGACTTAATTCAGCCTTTCCAGAAACCACTGTAGCCACAGGCTTGGATTTAGAGTCATCATTTTTAATATTATTTTTGGAGTTTTTTCTTTATGAGGAAGAAAAGAAGAAAAAGTTATTATCAATACAGTGAAGGTTAAAGGTTTCTATGTATATGAGGAAGTGTGCATACATGTTACACTCCCTCTTAGAACGGCTTGTTTTCTTTCTTTCTTTTCTTTTCTTTTTTTTTTTTCTTTTTTGGCTGTGCCATGTGGCTTGTGGGATCTTAGTTCCCTGACCAGGGATTGAACCCGGGCCCCCTGCAGTGAAAGCGTGGAGTCCTAACCACTGGACTGCCAGGGAATTCCCATAGAACTGCTCCTTTTATAGATAGGAGTCTTCTAAAAACCAGTGGGTGTTCTACAAAACATTTGACCAGTAATCTCCAAAAACAATCAAGGTCATGAAAAACAAAGAAAGTGAGAAAATGTCAGAGACCCAAGTTGACAAAGGAGAAATGAGGAGTAATATGGTATGCTGGACTGGATCCTGAAGCAGAAAAAGGACACTAGTAGAAAAACTGGTGTAAGCCAAGTGAAGTCTGGATTTAGTCAACATAAGATACTGATGTTGTTTTCTTAGTTCTGACAAATGTACCATGGTAACATAAGATGCTGATAGGAGAAACTGGGTGAGGGTTATACAGAAACTCTGTTCTATCTCTGCAACTCTTCTGTAAATACAATATTATTCTAAAATTTAAAACCTATGAAAACTTGCCTCACAATTAGAAGTGCCAGGATAATTTTCATCTTCAAGTTTCACATTTGTAATAATACCACAATTGCTCTGCCAAATTTGAAAGTAAAAATGATTGGTATACTTGGCCTTGACTTGCAGAATAAATGTATACAGGAATAATATCCCCAACTGTTTAAGTGTGACATTTTCCAATGCAGCTAAACCTCTGGAGAATTCAAGGGGAGCATGAAGACCAGAGCTGCAGAAAGCCAAAGGTCTGTAGGTAGGAAATTATAGGCAATGTAAACAAAAATATGACCCTTCTTTATCCCCCAGGGCCTCTCTAGCATTGCCTCCCAAATTTAACATGTCAAAAGACAAGGACTGTGAAGGTCTTGTCCAACTCTAAGTCTCAGATCCTAGAACAGCTATTTATGCAGGTAGGACCTGAAAGTCAAAGAAGGAATTCTATCCCCTTGAGAAGTTATATGAGTAAAGAGGGAACCTCTTTATTTTTTAAATGTGACTATTATCTTACATAGTACATAATGTAATAATAGGCTTCTTAGATGATCTCTCATTTTAATATGATTTCTAAAACCTACATCCTTGGGCTTCCCTGGTGGCGCAGTGGTTGAGAGTCCGCCGCTGATGCAGGGGACACGGGTTCGTGCCCCGGTCCGGGAAGATCCCACATGCCGCAGAGCGGCTGGGCCCGTGAGCCATGGCCGCTGAGCCTGTGCGTCCAGAGCCTGTGCTCCGCAACGGGAGAGGCCACAACAGTGAGAGGCCCGCGTACCGCAAAATAAATAAATAAATAAATAAAACATACATCCTTTTAAAAGGATCGTACTCAATATGTCTTGGAACTCTCAGAGGAATGTGAAAGTGATTACTCCAATGGTTCTCTAGATTTTTGATTTTAGCAATTAAGCAAATCTCAACATTTGTTCTAATCATGCAATTCTACTTCATGTTTTTAAAAAACTCACCATAAACTCTCATACATGAAAATTATAAAAGCCACCCTCTTTTATTCCATCTATTTAGCTGACCTATTTGCAAGGGAAATATCTTACGCCTTCGTGGCCTCCAAAAACAAGGATATTTGGCGCTTTATGTAAGGCTGCCTTAGGATGCTCCTCACAGAAGGTCTTTCTTCAGGCCTTTTGCTCAGCATGGTTCTTATTATTTCTGCCAGCTCTGGGCTGTAATCTTTCGGCATTGGTGGCAGCTACAAAGAGAAATAATACCATAAGTATGACTAACAGTCTTGTGAAAAGTAAAAGAAGGTAGAGGTTTCCCAAGATATATTTTTTAAATCATTATCCACAGCAGAAAATAACCAGCATATTAGTCTACAGGAAGTGTATCTGGCATCCTGGTTATAATAGCAAGTTGTAAAATTATAAAATATATCCTTCAAACCAGCAGCCCCATTTGAGGACCCTCTCCTTCATAAATAAGAGCATGAGTTCCTAAAGATTTATGTACCAGGATATTCACTGCAGTATTGTTCTTATAATAGTGAACAACTGGAAACAATGTAAATGGCCATTCATAGGGTACTTGTGGAATAGAGTATGGTATACCCTTCTAATAAAATACCAGGCAGCCTTTAAAAAAATACAAGACTTACAGGTACTGACCTGGAAAGATGTCCCTCATTTATTAAGTCAAAAAAGCACGTTGTGTACCAGTGTGTATAGCCTGATTCCATTTCAGTTACTTTTTTAACATACACACCCAGAGTTATAAAGACAGGAAAAGTCAGGAAGGCTATGCGCCAAATCATTACCAATGGTTATCTCCAAGGGATGGAAATGGATGGAAACAGGGGAAGTTCACCTCTTTCTTGTTTGATTCTTTAAGAAGTGGAATTATGAGCAAATTTTACTTTTTCTGTGTTTTTTTCAAATTAAAAAAATAAATGAGTCTTGGTATAATGTTAAAATCAGTAGGTGATTTACAGCCTTAAAACTTAACGGTGTGAGGATGCCTGACACTGCAGGGGGCGACTAGCCTCATAAAATTGACACATAAAGTTGGTCACTCTAGCATCTATCATACATAATGCTTTCTGCAATTTTTAACTGGTTACTAGTGATTGTGATGATTATCAAAGGAGTAAGAAGTTCAAACAGAGTAGACTCTTTTTTTTAAAATAAATCTTTATTTTATTTATTTATTTTTGGCTGTGTTGGGTCTTCGTTGCTGCACGTGAGCCTTCTCTAGTTGCAGTGAGCGGGGGGCTACTCTTCATTGTGGTGCGCGGGCTTCTCATTGTTGTGGCTTCTCTTGTTGCAGAGCATGGGCTCTAGGTGCGTGGGCCTCAGTAGCTGTGGCTCGCGGGCTCTAGAGCACAGGCTCAGTAGTTGTGGTGCACGGGCTTAGTTGCTCCGTGGCATGTGGGATCTTCCCAGACCAGGGCTCGAACCCGTGTCCCTTGCATTGACAGGCGGATTCTTAACCACTGAGCCACCAGGGAAGTCCAAACAGAGTAGACTCCTTTTAAACAGGGCTCATTTAACCGCTTAGGTGAAGCTACCAGTAGCCTCAGGGCACCTGCACATCCTGTGTCTATAAGATACTGGTTTTCAAGAAGCCAATTCTTCAGAGCCATTAAGCCACCCTTATAAATTAATATTAAGAAACGATCAATCCCTTCTCTTCCAGTTCAACCCTCCCCACAGACAGGACCCACCATTCTTAACTATCCACCCAATATGATTACTCCCTTTTCTCAGTAGCTACTTTCAAAACTGCACTAAAGTAACCTTGCTCCAAATATTAAAAACAATTAATTCCAGAATATTCTTTACCTTTCCTTCAATAATCTGATAAACTAAAGAATTCATGTCTTTTGCATTGAAAGCATGCTTCAGGGTGGCCATTTCATAAACACAGCATCCCAGAGCCCAAACATCAGACTAGGAAAAAAAAATAGTAAATGGTTAAATGTCAGAATGCCTTATTTACAGTTTTCCTCTTAAAAAAAAAAACATTTTCCTTAAACCAATTCACAGAGAATTCTTCTAACTTACTATTCTGATGGGTTCTAAAATTATACTGCTGTAGAGACAAGGTGAGCTGGCAAACACAGCCGAATCCTACCTTATAGTTGTAGGGTTTGTTTGAGAACAATTCAGGGCTCATGTAGTAGGGTGTGCCAATGAGGGTGCTAGCCATGTCACAGTGGTTCTCAAGCACTCGGGCAATTCCTAGGTCACCCACTTTGATGATGTTTTTTCTTGTTAGGAAGACATTTTGAGTTTTTAGATCTCGGTGAAGGATGTGTTTTTCATGTAAATACTGAAGAAAAATAAAATTTTATTAAATATAAATATTTAATACCTGACTTATTTATACCTGACTTCTTATATACCATCAACAACTGTATAAGTTAAAGAGCCTTATACTCTTAGATGAGCCTTACCTACACATCAAAACACTATTGTTAAAAAAAAAAAACAAAAAAACCCCACTATTGTTTTATAATCTCTAAATAAAAAGTCTAATTTACAACTTTCCAAAGTAAGAAATTAAGTTCCATGCATTAATTTTCCCAGCTTCCTTCACAATTGTTCCCTGGTGACTTGACAATCATACCGTCTAGAATTATATGGACCCAGTTAAAAAATGTGCTTACAAACTTTCACTGAAGGTAGAAAGACAACTTATACAAGGTCAGATGCACATTCCTCTCAGACTTATGAAATCTTCAGCTTAATAATATTTTCAACTATAACAATATCACTTTTATTGTTTAAATCCTAAGATACATTCTCTAATATCAGAGTGATATTCCATAAACAGTCTCACTTTTGAATATGTGTATATTAAAACACAAACATGTTTCACATTTCTACTCACTCTGCCACCACAGCAGGGTTAAAGCCCAAAGCCCCACAGTTTAGGCAGATGAATTAGCCCAACCACCTTTCAGTATGATGCAGCTGACCAACTGATAACAAACATGGTCATTCTTTGCTCTTTGTCAATTCAGGGCCCTTAAAATGGATTTTGCTATAAATATTAAATGAATAGAGAATTGTCTTTCCCAGCAATCAGACAAAATCCATGTCTGCTTCAATACAGATATCACTCATTCAGAAACACTTCAGTGCTACAGCAAGAGGAACTAGGTCCACTTCATAAATGGATTTTTAAAAGAATTTTTTTTTTCATTAAGCATTTGGGGAAGCATTTTCCTAAAATCCACCAAGCATCTCTCTGTCACCTTGGAGCAAGTGGGATGCTATGAGTCCTGACAGTACCTGCAGAGCCATAGCGATCTGAACAAACCATTCCACCACCTGACTCTCGGACAGAAGCCTCCCCTTCTGCTCTTTGAGCTTTCGGTACAGATCACCTCCTTCGCAGAAGCCCATGACGATGTACAGCAGACCATCCCCTCCCTCCCACGACTCCTTGTAGGTGACAATATTGGGATGCTTCAACTGAGACAAGAGCTGAGCTTCCTGTTCAGCAGCTTGCCGCTCTCGGCTGGAGGCATTTCGGAGGTTCAGTTTTTTGATGACATACTACAAAAAAAACACATGTTTTTACAATATGCAAACAAACATACAGTATTATAGATTCAAAAGTATTTAAGGATTATCCTGAGTGTCCTCAAAACCAACCTTCTGGAGACTGCCACATAACCTATTCATTTTGTTATTCACAAAGCACAAAACTGGGAAAAAGACTTGTTACCACTAATGATACTTTTTACAAGTTAGATTTATAGCAGGGTAGGGGGTCACAAAAAAATTATACTTTCCATCTGCATTTTACAATTTCATTAATGGCTAAAAATGAGTCAATGTTAACATACCACTGAATTAACCAAAAAATCTGTGGTAGAGATTCTTTAACCCCTAAGCTCCCCCTACAAAGGTGCATACAATATGACTTGAATGTACATCTGCAGACAGAATGGGTCTGTGGATTCCATTACATACTCCAAGGGATCCAAGGCCCAATAAGGCTAAACATCACCTATCCTCAACATCCAAAATTATTCTCACTTCAAAAAAAACAAAACAACGTCCTCCAACACCTAATACATTGCCCTCAACCGACACACCAAACAATTCATTATTCAACAAACACAATCATAAATGTGTTTTGTAACAAAGCATAAATGTGCTTTGTAAAATGTAAACAAACTACTGCTGAAATGTGAGGGGTTATTATTACAGCTAGTACCCCATCCTCAGCTCAAAAAAATCCCCCCTCCCCATTGACCACTGAATAAATCTCTTATGTCTGAGCTTGTGTTCCAGACAGTGACCAGCACCTGAGACAAGGCAGAAGAGGCGAGAGGACCTTATACTTATGGGGCCATCTCCTCTCAGTTTGTCTGGGGCAGTCCCATTGTCCTGATGTAATTATAAATAGTGTCTCCTTTCAGTTTCCAAATTGTCCCAGTTTGTACATTATATGGTTTATAAACCATATTTATGAAATGGTTCATTATCCTGAGGCTAATGGGATAAAGCGCAACATTTGAGGCACGTTTTAGAAAGATCACTGAGACTGCAATGAAAGTGATGAACTGGAGAAGGGCAAGTCATGTGGCAGGGAGGACAAGCGGGAGGCCATGGCCACAGCTTAGCTAGAGACAGTGATGTCCTGGATGGGGGAGGTACCCATGGAGATGAAGAAGAGGCCAGTTGGCTTAGTGGACAGACGAATAAGGGGGTGGGAGTGGGGGAAGGTAAGGGGGGGAGCCCAGAACGACTCCCAGGTGTCCAGCTTGGGCAACTGGCTGGTTGGTGGTGCTACTCCCTGAAATGCGGACCGTGAGAGGAGGTTTGGAGGGAAGGTGACGAGCTGAGTTTTGAGCGAGTCCAGAGGTCTCCAGGTCAGACGGGGTATGGGGCCCTTCACTGAAGGAGGAATACTTGCCAGGCGCCGCCGTTAGGTCCTGGGAGTGTACGCTCTCATGGAACTATCGAGAGTTGGGGGAAAGTGTGCAGATTAAGCACACCAATTACGACTACAAAGAGAATGCCAGGGAGTTCGGGGCGCATATGACAGGAAGGCCTGGCCTAGTCTTGATGGTCTGGGACAATTTCCCAGAAGAAGTGCCATCTGAGGCGCGTCCCCTTCAGAATATCTGGGCCCAGCCCTTGGACGGCGCCCTCGGCGAATCCCTGCCTGCTCCCATCCTCTGCCGGGCCCCAGCTCCGCCGACCTGCCTGCCGTCCCGTCGGTGCCTCACGAGCGTCACCTCCCCGTAGCTGCCCCTGCCCACGACACGCAGGTAGCAGTAGGCAGTCAGGGGCATGATCCCGGAGCGGGCCCACAGTCGGGATGCGGCGGCAGCGGCAGACCCCGCTCATTCCAGAGAGGAAGTGGTGCCGGCGGCGGCTGAGGCGGCCCTGCCAGGGAGCCAGCGCAGAGGCCCGACCCAGCGCGACGCCGCTGCCATAGCGATCCCCACAGTCGCTGCCCTGCGCATGCTCCGTGGCCCGGAGGACCCACCACAGAGCCGAGGCGACAGGCGGCCAGAGCGACCACGCCGGGCCTGCGCGCGCACCCTCGGCCTCACTTCCAAGGCCGGAACTTGCGGGTTTCCCGCAACAATAGACTCATGAACGCTTCCACTTACTGAGTGCTTAGTTGTTCTTAGTGCTTTGCACGTATTCGCTTCCCAAATACTTACTGGCTGCTTACCCTGTGCCTGGCCGAAAAAGTCCCTGCCCTCCGGGAGCTCACATTCTAATGGGGGACTGGGGACAGACTAGATTCTACAAGTAACATTTGTTATATTTACTTTATCATATGGTGGTTAATGTATGCATGCAGCAATCCATCTTATTTTTCATGCATTGCAAGACAAATTGAAGATATCAGTGCACTTCACCCCTAAACAATTCAACTTGCATATTGAGAACTGCAAAAACTCTCAGAAGGACTCCATTCAAACCCCTGCACTAAGTGACTTGACCAAATTTTGGCATGGTTTTTAACAGCTTAAGGCGGTGTCCCCGGAGAACCTGCCCACCTTAAATGGCCTGCCTGTTAAAGCTCAAAACTGCCAAAAGATTTATCGTTTGATCCAGCCAACACCTCCCTTTCCTAGGACATTACCTAAAAAGCTTAAAATTATAAATCCAATGGGGCGGGGGTGGGGGGGTTGTATTCCTACAACCCCAGAATGTCTTTCTTAAGGTCATGAAATCCATCCCATTGAAATGTAAGGTTTCTTGGCCTATATCCAAGAACCAATTTTTGCCCGGTTTGGGGGGGGTGGAGTTGAGAATGCATAATATAGAGCATACTATTGGGGTTTTTTAAATATAAATTTACTTTTATTTATTTATTTTTGACTGCATTGGGTCTTTGTTGCTATGCGGGCTTTCTCTAGTTATGGCAAGCAGGGGCTTCTCATTGCAGTAGCTTCTCTTGTTGCGGAGCATGGGCTCTAGGTGCGTGGGCTTCAGTACTTGTGGCACACGGGCTCAGTCGCTGTGGCTCACAGGGTCTAGAGCGCAGGCTCAGTAGCTGTGGCACATGGGCTTAGTTGCTCTGCGGCATGTGGGATCTTACCAGACCAGGGATCAAACCTGTGTCCCCTGCAGTGGCAGGTGGATTCTTAACCACTGCACCACCAGGGAAATCCATCTACTTTCTTTACCTACTTTTCATACACAGTTGTTTCCTTTCACCCTTATTATTTCTAAGTAGTTTCAATTACATATCTTAATTAGAATTCTTAACCCTTAGAATCCTTAATTTCTAGCGAAAACTAAGAAGTGAGTAATCGTGGACAGTCTCTTACACTAGCATTCTATGGATTGGCAGAGATAAATACATTCCATAATTTCTAGGAGTACATCTTCCTCATAGTAAATTTTCCAATGTAGCAGAAAAGATTTTTACTAATAGACCTAAATATATTTAGGGTCTTTTTTTTTTTTTGTATAAGGAAACCAAAAGTGGATTAACTTATGTTCAGTGATTAATGTTTCAGTATTTTATTTTATTTGAAAATGATCTAAATATTTAATAAATGTCCATTATTAACTTTAACTTATTTAAGTTAAATAATGGAAACTATTTAAGTAGACATGCCATAAAATAAAATAATTGCTGAAGTGTTTTACCTAAAGACTCTTTTTTGTGTGTGTGTGATACACGGGCCTCTCACTGTTGTGGCCTCTCCCGTTGCGGAGCACAGGCTCCATACGTGCAGGCTCAGCGGCCATGGCTCACAGGCCCAGCCACTCGGCGGCATGTGGGATCTTCACAGACCGGGGCACGAACCCGTGTCCCCTGCATCAGCAGGCGGACTCTCAACCACTGCGCCACCAGGGAAGCCCTACCTAAAGACTCCTATTCCATTTACGTCTATTTAATTCACTTGTTCTTTTTTTAAAAAAAACTATTTATTTATTTATTTTTGGCTGTGTTGGATCTTAGTTGCGGCAAACGGGATCTTTCATTGTGGGGTGCAGGCTTCTCTCTACTTGTGGTGCACAGGCTCCAGAGCACACAGGCTCTGTAGTTGCAGCACGTGGGCTTAGTTGCCCCGTGGCATGTGGGATCTTAGTTCTCCAACCAGGGATCGAACCAGCATCCCCTGCATTGCAAGACAGATTCTTAACCACTGGACCACCAGGGAAGTCCCAATTCACTTGTTCTTAACATGAAAATTTCATCATACCAAGTTGTTTTTCTTGCTAACAAATTTGGTAACAGAAACAACATGAACTTATTTAGCTAGTGTACTCGGGTGGAATAAAAGTTGTGTGTCTTGGGCTTCCCTGGTGGCGCAGTGGTTGGGAGTCCGCCTGCCGATTGGGGGGACGAATTTAAGTTAAATAATGGAAACTATTTAAGTAGACATGCCATAAAATAAAATAATTGCTGAAGTGTTTTACCTAAAGACTCTTTTTTGTGTGTGTGTGATACACGGGCCTCTCACTGTTGTGGCCTCTCCCGTTGCGGAGCACAGGCTCCATACGTGCAGGCTCAGCGGCCATGGCTCACAGGCCCAGCCACTCGGCGGCATGTGGGATCTTCACAGACCGGGGCACGAACCCGTGTCCCCTGCATCAGCAGGCGGACTCTCAACCACTGCGCCACCAGGGAAGCCCTACCTAAAGACTCCTATTCCATTTACGTCTATTTAATTCACTTGTTCTTTTTTTAAAAAAAACTATTTATTTATTTATTTTTGGCTGTGTTGGATCTTAGTTGCGGCAAACGGGATCTTTCATTGTGGGGTGCAGGCTTCTCTCTACTTGTGGTGCACAGGCTCCAGAGCACACAGGCTCTGTAGTTGCAGCACGTGGGCTTAGTTGCCCCGTGGCATGTGGGATCTTAGTTCTCCAACCAGGGATCGAACCAGCATCCCCTGCGTTGCAAGACAGATTCTTAACCACTGGACCACCAGGGAAGTCCCAATTCACTTGTTCTTAACATGAAAATTTCATCATACCAAGTTGTTTTTCTTGCTAACAAATTTGGTAACAGAAACAACATGAACTTATTTAGCTAGTGTACTCGGGTGGAATAAAAGTTGTGTGTCTTGGGCTTCCCTGGTGGCGCAGTGGTTGGGAGTCCGCCTGCCGATTGGGGGGACGCGGGTTCGTGCCCCGGTTCGGGAGGATCCCACGTGCCGCGGAGTGGCTGGGCCCGTGGGCCATGGCCGCTGAGCCTGCGGGTCCGGAGCCTGTGCTCCGCAACGGAAGAGGCCACAACTGTGAGAGATATTTTTAATGATAACTCTGAAGACATACCTATTTTAATTAAACCAACAAACTTAAACTAGCTTTTATTTACCAAAGATTACCTCAGATCACATGAACTTGAAAAACATTTGGGTTAGTTTTTATATTTCTGAGAGTTTTAGGAATCCTTAATTCATATAAGTGCTTGTGGACAGGGAATTTTGCCTGCCATTCCAGTGAACAATGTTGCCCACCATCCCAGTTCTACAAGGATGCAGCCGTTAGCTACAGCAGCCCACAGTGCTCCCTGAGGGTAATTCAGGATGAAAAACAGGAGGCATTCTGCACTTTGGATATTGGCATTAGATAGTTAAGGTGCATTTCTAAGACATAATTTCTATGAACCCGGATTCTTGCACCTTCCCATACGTAGGAAAGCACTCCAATCATTGACCTGAGGCGTCTGTTCCTTGTGATTAGCAATAACCTTTTGATGTTCTGAGGCAGGAGATAGATGGGCTCCAGGTTAGACATTTACAGCCAGCCTCCTGTTTACACTTCCAGATAGAAATAACAACAGGAACAGGGTAAATAGCT